>NW_026969799.1:0-26536 GCF_028390025.1 Pseudophryne corroboree
GAAAAAATGGCGCACTCGCCATCTATGAATGTGTGCAGCCTAGCACGCCATGCAACAAGCCGTACATCGCAGTAAGATGAGCGTGGTTACATCTGTAATTCCCACAGTAGTAGTACCGGTTTCAATCCCTTCTGGGATCTTTCTCAAGGTTCCTTAGGGATTGGGACCGGTCGGTATAGACAGGAGACGCAGAGGCTGTGGAGCGGGCAACTCCGGAAAAGAGCTTTAGACCAGGAGTCTAACCCGGGAGACCACCTGAGGATTCAACCTCTTATGCTTCAAAAGGAACTGCATAAACACCAGTTCCATGCAAATCCGACTGTAGGAAATTGCATGAGAACGGACCAACGCGTATGTTTACTAGAGCTGTGCAGCGGGCATTTTTCGGGTTTTGTGTTTTGGTTTTGGATTCGGTTCCGCGGTCGTTTTTTGGATTCGGATGCATTTTGGCAAAACCTCCCTTAATAATTTTTGTCAGATTCGGGTGCGTTTTGGATTCGGGTGTTTTTTTTAGAAAAAAAAAACTCAAAAACAGCTTAAATCATAGAATTTGGGGGTAATTTTGCTCCTATGGTATTATTAACCTCAATAACCATAATTTCCACTCATTTCCAGTCAATTCTGAACACCTCACAATATTGTTTTTAGGCCAAAAGGTTGCACCGAGGTCACTGGATGACTAAGCTAAGCGACCCAAGTGGCCGACACAAACACCTGGCCCATCTAGGAGTGGCACTGCAGTGTCAGACAGGAGGGCAGATATCAAAAAAAGGCCCCTAACAGCACATGATGCAAAGACGAAAAACAGGTGCACCGAGGTTGCTGTAGGCCTAAGCTAAGCGTCACAACCACCTGGCCCATCTAGTAGTCTCACGCAGTGGCTGAATGTCAAGAGTGGGCCGTAATTGTTCGGTTCACTGACAGCATCTCCAGCACACTCCAGTTACTTAAAAAAAATATGCAATTGGTGGACTTATACGGCAGTACCCCAGGACTAATACAGCAGTACCCCTGGACTCATACGGCAGTATCACACAGGATGGCACTTTTCAAAAACGAGGCCCCAAACAGCACCTCATGCAAAGATGTCGAAGAGGTGCAATGAGGTATCTGTATGACTAAGCCAAGCGACTGACTATACTGAGCACTGATTATACTGAGCACTGATTATACTGAGCACTGGTGATACTACGGAGAACTGACACTGAGCAGCACGATGCAGCACAAGACACTGTACTTGTATTAGTGAGCAGCACAAAAGCCCTCTGGAATTGTCACCCCCCAGATACCACTGTGACTGGAATGATGATGACCTATGCACAGTGACAGGACACTACCACAGCACCCTACAGCAGCAAGATGCAGCACAAGACACTGGACTATTAGTAATGTACTGTAGTATACTGGTCACCAAAATGCAGCACAAGACAATGAGTAGTGATACTGAGCACTGATGAGGATACTAGAACTGACACTGGGCAGCGAGAACAGCACTGGACTATTGTACTGTAGTATACTGGTCACCACAATGCAGCAGCAAGACAATGAGTAGTGATACTAAGCACAGATGAGGATACTAGAACTGACACGGAGCAGCAAGATGCAGCAATGGACTATTGTACTGTAGTAGTATTATATACTGGTCACCACAATGCAGCACTGATACTGAGCACAGATATTGAGCACTGATGAGGACACTAGAACTGACACGGAGCAGCAAGATGCAGCAATGGACTATTGTACTGTAATAGTATTATATACTGGTCACCACAATGCAGCACTGATACTGATCACAGATATTGAGCACTGATGAGGATACTAGAACTGACACGGAGCAGCAAGATGCAGCACTGGACTACTGTACTACTATATACTGGTCACCACAATGCAGCACTGATACTGAGCACAGATATTAAGCACTGATGAGGATACTAGAACTGACACGGAGCAGCAAGATGCAGCAATGGACTATTGTACTGTAGTAGTATTATATACTGGTCACCACAATGCAGCACTGATACTGAGCACAGATATTGAGCACTGATGAGGATACTAGAACTGACACGGAGTAGCAAGATGCAGCAATGGACTACTGTACTGTAGTAGTATTATATACTGGTCACCACAATGCAGCACTGATACTGATCACAGATACTGAGCACTGATGAGGATACTAGAACTGACACGGAGTAGCAAGATGCAGCAATGGACTACTGTACTGTAGTAGTATTATATACTGGTCACCACAATGCAGCACTGATACTGATCACAGATACTGAGCACTGATGAGGATACTAGAACTGACACGGAGTAGCAAGATGCAGCAATGGACTATTGTACTGTAGTAGTATTATATACTGGTTACCACAATGCAGCACTGATACTGAGCACAGATATTGAGCACTGATGAGGATACTAGAACTGACACGGAGCAGCAAGATGCAGCAATGGACTATTGTAATAGTATTATATACTGGTCACCACAATGCAGCACTGATACTGAGCACAGATATTGACCACTGATGAGGATACTAGAACTGACACGGAGCAGCAAGATGCAGCACTGGAATGCTGTACTGTAGTAGTATTATATACTGGTCACCACAATGCAGCACTGATACTGAGCACAGATATTAAGCACTGATGAGGATACTAGAACTGACACGGAGCAGCAAGATGCAGCAATGGACTATTGTACTGTAATAGTATTATATACTGGTCACCACAATGCAGCACTGATACTGAACACAGATATTGAGCACTGATGAGGACACTAGAACTGACACGGAGCAGCAAGATGCAGCAATGGACTATTGTGCTGTAATAGTATTATATACTGGTCACCACAATGCAGCACTGATACTGAGCACAGATATTGAGCACTGATGAGGATACTAGAACTGACACGGAGCAGCAAGATGCAGCAATGGACTATTGTACTGTAGTAGTATTATTAACTGGTCACCACAATGCAGCACTGATACTGATCACAGATATTGAGCACTGATGAGGATACTAGAACTGACACGGAGCAGCAAGATGCAGCAATGGACTATTGTACTGTAGTAGTATTATATACTGGTCACCACAATGCAGCACTGATACTGAGCACAGATATTGAGCACTGATGAGGATACTAGAACTGACACGGAGTAGCAAGATGCAGCAATGGACTATTGTACTGTAATAGTATTATATACTGGTCACCACAATGCAGCACTGATACTGAGCACAGATATTGAGCACTGATGAGGATACTAGAAATGACACGGAGCAGCAAGATGCAGCAATGGACTATTGTACTAGTATTATATACTGGTCACCACAATGCAGCACTGATACTGAGCACAGATATTAAGCACTGATGAGGATACTAGAACTGACACGGAGATAGCAAGATGCAGCAATGGACTATTGTACTGTAGTATTATATACTGGTCACCACAATGCAGCACTGATACTGAGCACAGATATTGAGCACTGATGAGGATACTAGAACTGACACGGAGTAGCAAGATGCAGCAATGGACTATTGTACTGTAGTAGTATGATATACTGGTCACCACAATGCAGCACTGATACTGATCACAGATATTGAGCACTGATGAGGATACTAGAACTGACACGGAGTAGCAAGATGCAGCAATGGACTATTGTACTGTAGTAGTATTATATACTGGTCACCACAATGCAGCACTGATACTGATCACAGATATTGAGCACTGATGAGGATACTAGAACTGACACGGAGCAGGAAGATACAGCAATGGACTATTGTGCTGTAATAGTATGATATACTGGTCACCACAATGCAGCACTGATACTGAGCACAGATATTGAGCACTGATGAGGATACTAAAACTGACACGGAGCAGCAAGATGCAGCAATGGACTATTGTACTAGTATTATATACTGGTCACCACAATTCAGCACTGATACTGAGCACAGATATTGACCACTGATGAGGATACTAGAACTGACACGGAGCAGCAAGATACAGCAATGGACTATTGTACTGTAGTAAACTGGTCACCACAATGCAGCACTGATACTGCGCACAGATATTGAGCTGATATTGAGCTTTCCACTCAGAGAACGTAGCCACGTCCTCTCCGCTCAATCTACAATGCACGAGTGAAAATGGCGGTGACGTGCGGCTCTTTATATGGAATCCGAATCTCGCGAGAATCCGACAGCGGGATGATGACGTTTTCCTTCGTTCAGGTTTTCCGAGTAAGGCGGGAAGAACCGAGGCTGCCTCGGACCCGTGTAAACCACGTGGAGTTCGGGGGGGTTCTGTTCTCGGAGAACCGAACCCGCTCATCTCTAATGTTTACACACACATAGTCAAGCATAGACTGAATTCTGGAACTTGTGATCCTAGTGGACATCCCATAAAGAACGGAAGGACATTCTATCCATAAAGGAAAAATAAGATTTGTTCTTTATGAGCGCCAGAAAAAAAAATCACTTACCTTTGTATTATAGTGTATACCCATAGGTTTTTTTTTGAGGTTCCCCTTCAAGTGCTCATATTCTGGCTGCCACTTAGGTAGCGCTTTTTGAATTGCCTACTGTATTTTCACATATATTTTCTCTTATTTTTTCTCTGGTGATCTAGGGTGGAAACACTCAGCAAGTAGTCACTACCCCATTTCCCCCTCCCTGAGCCGTTTTGGGGATGAGGGATGCCCGGCTTCTACACTTACCGGGTGGTGAAGAGGCATGCCGCAACTCCAGGCGCGGAGGTGGATACTGTCTCTCCCACCGTGGGTAGTGCGTATCAGCGGGCAGCGTGTGTGTCCCAGCCGGCAGCAGCTGGGACGCTATTGGGGGTGCTGCCGTGAAGTGCTGCTTCACGCTAACCGCGCCGCTGCCAAACAGACTGTTTGACAGGGGCAGCGACAGCCGGCAGCAGAGTAGCAGAGCGGGGAGTGCGCCTTTCATGCTCGGTGCCTCCCTGCATTGCAGACTCTGCTGAGCTTGGCTGCAGGAGGCTGGTGACTGTCTCCTGTCTCCTTATCTTCTGAATCTGCCTGGCACTGCTTACTGGTCATTGAGTTTCTGTTGCAGCGTGATCCCTTGCCACGCAGCCTTAGCCACAGATTCTGGTTTATACCTTTGTGTCCAACCCCAAGACATCCCATCACCTGTCCCGTTTGCTAAATTTTGTTCTGGTACCAGTGCTAGTCTTTTGTGTTCCCTTACTGCCTCTCACATTCTTGTTTTGTTGCGTGTTATATGTTCTCTCCTAGCCCATGGGCAATCCACCTACTGGGAGAGTTCGTGTTTGGTTTCTATTAGTGATGAGCGGGTTCGGTTTCTCGGAAACCGAACCCCCCCCGAACTTCAGCCTTTTTACACGGGTCCGAGGCAGACTCGGATCTTCCCGCCTTGCTCGGTTAACCCGAGCGCGCCTGAACGTCATCATCCCACTGTCGGATTCTCGCGAGACTCGGATTCTATTGCGAGACTCGGATTCTATATAAGGAGCCGCGCGTCGCCGCCATTTTCACACGTGCATTGAGATTGATAGGGAGAGGACGTGGCTGGCGTCCTCTCCGTTTAGATAGAGAGTGAGACACTTGATTTACTGGAGCATTAGGAGTACTCAGAGAGTGCAGAGTTTTGCTGATAGTTATACTAGTGGTGACCACCAGTTTTATTTATTATTTAATATAATCCGTTCTCTGCCTAAAAAAAAACGATACACAGTCACATACCATATCTGTGCTCAGCCTCAGTGTGCTGCATGATAATATCATCTATGTATATCTGACTGTGCTGAGTGCTCACTGCTCACACAGCTTAATTGTGGGGGAGACTAGGGAGCAGTTATATCAGGAGTACATATTTAACAGTGCACACTTTTGCTGCCAGTGTGACTGACCAGTGACCACCAGTATATTGTCTGCCTGAAAAAGTTAAACACTCGTGTGGTGTTTTTTTTTTTTATTCTATAAACGCATTCTGCTGACAGTGTCCAGCAGGTCCGTCATTCATTATATTATAAATATATACCTGCAGTAGTGATATATATATATTTTTTTTATATCATTATCATCCAGTCTATACTAGCAGACGCAGTATGGTAGTCCACGGCTGTAGCTACCTCTGTGTCGGCAGTCGCTCGTCCATAATTGTATACCTACCTGTGGTGGGTTTTTTTTTTCTATCTTCTTCATACTAGTGGTTTAGGAGTCTGCAGTGCTGACAGTGTCCAGCAGGTCCGTCATTATATAATATATACCTGTCCTGCAGTAGTGATATATATATATTTTTTATATCATTATCATCCAGTCTATACTAGCAGACGCAGTACGGTAGTCCACGGCTGTAGCTACCTCTGTGTCGGCAGTCGCTCGTCCATAATTGTATACCTACCTGTGGTGGGTTTTTTTTTCTATCTTCTTCATACTAGTAGTTTAGGAGTCTGCAGTGCTGACAGTGTCCAGCAGGTCCGTCATTATATAATATATACCTGTCCTGCAGTAGTGATATATATATATTTTTTATATCATTATCATCCAGTCTATACTAGCAGACGCAGTACGGTAGTCCACGGCTGTAGCTACCTCTGTGTCGGCAGTCGCTCGTCCATAATTGTATACCTACCTGTGGTGGGGTTTTTTTTTTCTATCTTCTTCATACTAGTAGTTTAGGAGTCTGCAGTGCTGACAGTGTCCAGCAGGTCCGTCATTATATAATATATACCTGTCCTGCAGTAGTGATATATATATATTTTTTATATCCTTATCATCCAGTCTATACTAGCAGACACAGTACGGTAGTCCACGGCTGTAGCTACCTCTGTGTCGGCAGTCACTCATCATCCATAAGTATACTAGTATCCATCCATCTCCATTGTTTACCTGAGGTGCCTTTTAGTTGTGCCTATTAAAATATGGAGAACAAAAATGTTGAGGTTCCAAAAATAGGGAAAGATCAAGATCGACTTCCACCTCGTGCTGAAGCTGCTGCCACTAGTCATGGCCGAGACGATGAAATGCCATCAACGTCGTCTGCCAAGGCCGATGCCCAATGTCATAGTACAGAGCATGTAAAATCCAAAACACCAAATATCAGTAAAAAAAGGACTCAAAAATCTAAAATAAAATCGTCGGAGGAGAAGCGTAAACTTGCCAATATGCCATTTACCACACGGAGTGGCAAGGAACGGCTGAGGCCCTGGCCTATGTTCATGGCTAGTGGTTCAGCTTCACATGAGGATGGAAGCACTCAGCCTCTCGCTAGAAAAATGAAAAGACTTAAGCTGGCAAAAGCACAGCAAAGAACTGTGCATTCTTCGAAATCCCAAATCCACAAGGAGAGTCCAATTGTGTCGGTTGCGATGCCTGACCTTCCCAACACTGGACGTGAAGAGCATGCGCCTTCCACCATTTGCACGCCCCCTGCAAGTGCTGGAAGGAGCACCCGCAGTCCAGTTCCTGATAGTCAGATTGAAGATGTCAGTGTTGAAGTACACCAGGATGAGGACAGTGGTGCAAGTAGAAAAAATGTCTTACGGGTACTGTGTGCGCGCGCCTAAGGCGCGCGCGCAAAAAAATGGGTGTGGCCAAATGCCACATGGGGTGTGGCCAATGAAAATGGGGGCGTGATACACATATGGGGGAGGGGCAGATACACGTATGACCCCAATAGTGTCAGATACACGTTGCACCACAGTGCTAGATATACATTGCCCCACAGTGCCAGATACATATAACCCCACAGTGCCAGATACACATTGCCCCACAGTGCCAGATACACAAATGTCCCCAGAGTGCCAGATACACAAATGTCCCCAGAGTGTCAGATACACATTGCCTCACAGTGCCAGATACACATTGCCCCACAGTGCCAGATGCACATTGCCCCACAGTGCCAGATACACAAATGTCCCCAGAGTGCCAGATACACATTGCCCCACAGTGCCAGATACACATTGCCCCACAGTGCCAGATACACAAATGTCCCCAGAGTGCCAGATACACATTGCCCCACAGTGCCAGATGCACATTGCCCCACAGTGCCAGATGCACATTGCCCCACAGTGCCAGATACACATTGCCCCACAGTGCCAGATACACATTGCCCCACAGTGCCAGATACAGAAATGCCCCCAGAGTGCCATACATTGCCTCACAGTGTCAGATACACATTGCCCCACAGTGCTAGATACACAAATGCCCCCACTGTGTCAGATATACATTGCCCCCCGTGCCAGATACAGAAATGCCCCTACAGTGCCAGATATGCCCCCAGTGCCAGATATCCTCCAGTGCCAGGTATACATGCCCCCCTGTGCCAGATATCCCCCAGTGCCAGGTATATATGCCCCCCTGTGCTAGATATGCCCCCAGTGCCAGATATCCCCCAGTGCCAGGTATACATGCCCCCCCAGTGCCAGATATCCCCCAGTGCCAGGTATAGATGCCCCCCCAGTGCCAGATATCCCCCAGTGCCAGGTATACATGCCCCCCCAGTGCCAGATATCCCCCAGTGCCAGGTATAACATGCCCCCCCAGTGCCAGATATCCCCCAGTGCCAGGTATAACATGCCCCCCCAGTGCCAGATATCCCCCAGTGCCAGGTATACATGCCCCCCTGTGCCAGATATCCCCCAGTGCCAGGTATATATGCCTCCCTGTGCCAGATATGCCCCCAGTGCCAGGTATACATGCCCCCCTGTGCCAGATATCCCCCAGTGCCAGGTATATATGCCCCCCTGTGCCAGATATGCCCCCAGTGCCAGGTATATATGCCCCCCTGTGCCAGATATGCCCCCAGTGCCAGGTATACATGCCCCCCTGTGCCAGATATCCCCCAGTGCCAGGTATATATATGCCCCCCTGTGCCAGATATGCCCCAGTGCCAGGTATATATGCCCCCCTGTGCCAGATATGCCCCCAGTGCCAGGTATACATGCCCCCCCAGTGCCAGGTATAACATGCCCCCCTCCCCTACTCACCGCTGCCGTCGCTGTCCTCCTGTCTGTCATGTGAGGGAAGGAGAGTGCAGCCTGCGCCTCTCGTTCCCCTCAGTCTTCGGCGGGTGTCTCAGTTTAATTCAGCGCCGATCCGTGAGCTAATCAGAGCTCGCGGGTGCGAGCTCTGATTGGCTCACGGATCGGCGCTGAAGTAAACTGAAACACCCACCGGAGACTGAGGGGAACGAGAGGCGCAGGCTGCACTCTCCTGCCCTCACATCAGAGGCGTGTGCGGCGGTGCGGCGTGGGGGAGGGAGGGAAGGAAGAGGAGCGGCGGCCCGTCGGTGTGGGTACGGCGTACCCACGGCTAAATTCTTACGGGTACGCCGTACCCACCCGTACCCGCCCACTTGCACCACTGGATGAGGAGGATATGGGTGTTGCTGGCGCTGGGGAGGAAATTGACCAGGAGGATTCTGATGGTGAGGTGGTTTGTTTAAGTCAGGCACCCGGGGAGACACCTGTTGTCCGTGGGAGGAATATGGCCATTGACATGCCTGGTGAAAATACCAAAAAAATCAGCTCTTCGATGTGGAAGTATTTCAACAGAAATGCGGACAACAGGTGTCAAGCCGTGTGTTGCCTTTGTCAAGCTGTAATAAGTAGGGGTAAGGACGTTAACCACCTCGGAACATCCTCCCTTATACGTCACCTGCAGCGCATTCATCATAAGTCAGTGACAAGTTCAAAAACTTTGGGCGACAGCGGAAGCAGTCCACTGACCAGTAAATCCCTTCCTCTTGTAACCAAGCTCACGCAAACCACCCCACCAACTCCCTCAGTGTCAATTTCCTCCTTCCACAGGAATGCCAATAGTCCTGCAGGCCATGTCACTGGCAATTCTGACGAGTCCTCTCCTGCCTGGGATTCCTCCGATGCATCCTTGCGTGTAACGCCTACTGCTGCTGGCGCTGCTGTTGTTGCTGCTGGGAGTCGATGGTCATCCCAGAGGGGAAGTCGCAAGACCACTTTTACTACTTCCACCAAGCAATTGACTGTCCAACAGTCCTTTGCGAGGAAGATGAAATATCACAGCAGTCATCCTGCTGCAAAGCGGATAACTGAGGCCCTGGCATCCTGGGCGGTGAGAAACGTGGTTCCGGTATCCATCAATACTGCAGAGCCAACTATAGACTTGTTGGAGGTACTGTGTCCCCGGTACCAAATACCATCTAGGTTCCACTTCTCTAGGCAGGTGATACCGAAAATGTACACAGACCTCAGAAAAAGACTCACCAGTGTCCTAAAAAATGCAGTTGTACCCAATGTCCACTTAACCACGGACATGTGGACAAGTGGAGCAGGGCAGACTCAGGACTATATGACTGTGACAGCCCACTGGGTAGATGTATGGACTCCCGCCGCAAGAACAGCAGCGGCGGCACCAGTAGCAGCATCTCGCAAACGCCAACTCTTTCCTAGGCAGGCTACGCTTTGTATCACCGCTTTCTAGAATACGCACACAGCTGAAAACCTCTTACGGCAACTGAGGAAGATCATTGCAGAATGGCTTACCCCAATTGGACTCTCCTGTGGATTTGTGGCATCGGACAACGCCAGCAATATTGTGTGTGCATTAAATATGGGCAAATTCCAGCACGTCCCATGTTTTGCACATACCTTGAATTTGGTGGTGCAGAATTATTTAAAAAACGACAGGGGCGTGCAAGAGATGCTGTCGGTGGCCAGAAGAATTGCGGCACACTTTCGGCGTACAGGCACCACGTACAGAAGACTGGAGCACCACCAAAAACGCCTAAACCTGCCCTGCCATCATCTGAAGCAAGAAGTGGTAACGAGGTGGAATTCAACCCTCTATATGCTTCAGAGGTTGGAGGAGCAGCAAAAGGCCATTCAAGCCTATACAACTGAGCACGATATAGGAGGTGGAATGCACCTGTCTCAAGCGCAGTGGAGAATGATTTCAACGTTGTGCAAGGTTCTGCAACCTTTTGAACTTGCCACACGTGAAGTCAGTTCAGACACTGCCAGCCTGAGTCAGGTCATTCCCCTCATCAGGCTTTTGCAGAAGAAGCTGGAGACATTGAAGGAGGAGCTAACACAGAGCGATTCCGCTAGGCATGTGGGACTTGTGGATGGAGCCCTTAATTCGCTTAACAAGGATTCACGGGTGGTCAATCTGTTGAAATCAGAGCACTACATTTTGGCCACCGTGCTCGATCCTAGATTTAAAACCTGCCTTGGATCTCTCTTTCTGGCAGACACAAGTCTGCAGGGGTTCAAAGAACTGCTGGTGAGAAAATTGTCAAGTCAAGCGGAACGCGACCTGTCAACATCTCCTCCTTCACATTCTCCCGCAACTGGGGGTGCGAGGAAAAGGCTCAGAATTCCGAGCCCACCCGCTGGCGGTGATGCAGGGCAGTCTGGAGCGACTGCTGATGCTGACATCTGGTCCGGACTGAAGGACCTGACAACGATTACGGACATGTCGTCTACTGTCACTGCATATGATTCTCTCCCCATTGAAAGAATGGTGGAGGATTATATGAGTGACCGCATCCAAGTAGGCACGTCAGACAGTCCGTACTTATACTGGCAGGAAAAAGAGGCAATTTGGAGGCCCTTGCACAAACTGGCTTTATTCTACCTAAGTTGCCCTCCCACAAGTGTGTACTCCGAAAGAGTGTTTAGTGCCGCCGCTCACCTTGTCAGCAATCGGCGTACGAGGTTACATCCAGAAAATGTGGAGAAGATGATGTTCATTAAAATGAATTATCAATTCCTCCGTGGAGACATTCACCAGCAGCAATTGCCTCCACAAAGTACACAGGGAGCTGAGATGGTGGATTCCAGTGGGGACGAATTGATAATCTGTGAGGAGGGGGATGTACACGGTGATATATCGGAGGATGATGATGAGGTGGACATCTTGCCTCTGTAGAGCCAGTTTGTGCAAGGAGAGATTAATTGCTTCTTTTTTGGTGGGGGTCCAAACCAACCCGTCATTTCAGTCACAGTCGTGTAGCAGACCCTGTCACTGAAATGATGGGTTGGTTAAAGTGTGCATGTCCTGTTTATACAACATAAGGGTGGGTGGGAGGTCCCAAGGACAATTCCATCTTGCACCTCTTTTTTCTTTCATTTTTCTTTGCGTCATGTGCTGTTTGGGGAGTAGTTTTTTGAAGGGCCAGCCTGCGTGACACTGCAGTGCCACTCCTAGATGGGCCAGGTGTTTGTGTCGGCCACTAGGGTCGCTTAGCTTACTCACACAGCTACCTCATTGCGCCTCTTTTTTTTTTCTTCTTTGCGTCATGTGCTGTTTGGGGAGTGTTTTTTGGAAGGGCCATCCTGCGTGACACTGCAGTGCCACTCCTAGATGGGCCAAGTGTTTGTGTCGGCCACTTGGGTCGCTTATCTTAGTCACACAACTACCTCATTGCGCCTCTTTTTTTCTTTGCGTCATGTGCTGTTTGGGGGGTGTTTTTTGGAAGGGCCATCCTGCGTGACACTGCAGTGCCACTCCTAGATGGGCCAGGTGTTTGTGTCGGCCACTTGGGTCGCTGAGCTTAGTCATCCAGCGACCTCGGTGCAAATTTTAGGACTAAAAATAATATTGTGAGGTGTGAGGTGTTCAGAATAGACTGAAAATGAGTGGAAATTATGGTTATTGAGGTTAATAATACTATGGGATCAAAATTACCCCCAAATTCTATGATTTAAGCTGTTTTTTAGGGTTTTTTGAAAAAAACACCCGAATCCAAAACACACCCGAATCCGACAAAAAAAATTCGGTGAGGTTTTGCCAAAACGCGTTCGAACCCAAAACACGGCCGCGGAACCGAACCCAAAACCAAAACACAAAACCCGAAAAATTTCCGGTGCTCATCACTAGTTTCTATCCATTCTTCCACAGCTGCAGCCTGGCAGAACCTCTATTGTCTGTCCCTTGTCTCTCTGACCCTCATTCCGAGTTAATCGCTAGCTGCTTTCGTTCGCAGTACAGCTAATAGGTAAAAAAGCGGTACTTCTGCGCATGCCTATGGTACACAATGCGCACGCGTGACGTACTTTCACAAAAGCCAGTTTCACACAAGGTCTAGAGACGCTTTTCAGTCGCACTGATGACCGCAGAGTGATTGACATGAAGTGGGTGTTTCTGGGTGGTAACGGGACGTTTTTGGGGAGTGTATAAAAAATGCAGGCGTGTCGGATAAAAACGCAGGAGAGGCTGGGGAAACGTAGGCGTGGCTGGTCGAACGCAGGGCGTGTTTGTGACGTCAAAACAGGAACTAATTAAAATCAAATTAAAACACGCAATTAGCACAGGAACTGAATGATAGCGGTTGTCTCTCAGTCTGCGTCGCATTCCTGCAAACGGTTTAGCTTTTCTACACACTTCCCTGAACTATGTCACCTCTTCCATACTAAAGTAAATACCGGCTGCTAGGTATAGTGAACCGCTAGTTAATCTTGTAATTCAAGCTTTAGACTAATATAAACACAACATTCAATATATAATGAACCATAAAATATACATGTTGCAATGACATCAGGTCATACAATAAATTCCCTTTCTACCTGTACCGGGGTATGCATGCAAATCGCTTTAAGTCGGTAAGGTAAGGAGTCCCCTAGAGCACGTGCACGGCTGAATGAGTATTGAGAGCTCTCTTATTGTTTTTCACCCGGGTTAAGTAGCAAACAAAGGTTAACTGTTCCTGAATGGTATACCATGGTGATGCAACCTATCATATGAATTAGCGCTGCTCCTGGTAAAACTAACTTGCTGCAAGTCAAACAGCTCTTCCTGGCTGACTAATTACAGGGTTTATAGTCAATAAAAGCTCCAGATTCTCATTGACTGTCTCTAATCTGTAGTCTCACTTACACAGTCTTTACATTTGATGCTTTGTAGCTCCTTGCCTGTAACTGCATGAGCGCCTGAAATTTTTCGGGTTTTGTGTTTTGGTTTTGGGTTCGGTTCCGCGGCCGTGTTTTGGGTTCGAACGCGTTTTGGCAAAACCTCACCGAATTTTTTTTGTCGGATTCGGGTGTGTTTTGGATTCGGGTGTTTTTTTCAAAAAACACTAAAAAACAGCTTAAATCATAGAATTTGGGGGTCATTTTGATCCCAAAGTATTATTAACCTCAAAAACCATAATTTACACTCATTTTCAGTCTATTCTGAATACCTCACACCTCACAATATTATTTTTAGTCCTAAAATTTGCACCGAGGTCGCTGTGTGAGTAAGATAAGCGACCCTAGTGGCCGACACAAACACCGGGCCCATCTAGGAGTGGCACTGCAGTGTCACGCAGGATGTCCCTTCCAAAAAACCCTCCCCAAACAGCACATGACGCAAAGAAAAAAAGAGGCGCAATGAGGTAGCTGTGTGAGTAAGATTAGCGACCCTAGTGGCCGACACAAACACCGGGCCCATCTAGGAGTGGCACTGCAGTGTCACGCAGGATGGCCCTTCCAAAAAACCCTCCCCAAACAGCACATGACGCAAAGAAAAAAAGAGGCTCAATGAGGTAGCTGTGTGAGTAAGATTAGCGACCCTAGTGGCCGACACAAACACCGGGCCCATCTAGGAGTGGCACTGCAGTGTCACGCAGGATGGCCCTTCCAAAAAACCCTCCCCAAACAGCACATGACGCAAAGAAAAAAAGAGGCTCAATGAGGTAGCTGTGTGAGTAAGATTAGCGACCCTAGTGGCCGACACAAACACCGGGCCCATCTAGGAGTGGCACTGCAGTGTCACGCAGGATGTCCCTTCCAAAAAACCCTCCCCAAACAGCACATGACGCAAAGAAAAAAAGAGGCGCAATGAGGTAGCTGTGTGAGTAAGATTAGCGACCCTAGTGGCCGACACAAACACCGGGCCCATCTAGGAGTGGCACTGCAGTGTCACGCAGGATGTCCCTTCCAAAAAACCCTCCCCAAACAGCACATGACGCAAAGAAAAAAAGAGGCGCAATGAGGTAGCTGACTGTGTGAGTAAGATTAGCGACCCTAGTGGCCGACACAAACACCGGGCCCATCTAGGAGTGGCACTGCAGTGTCACGCAGGATGTCCCTTCCAAAAAACCCTCCCCAATCAGCACATGATGCAAAGAAAAAGAAAAGAAAAAAGAGGTGCAAGATGGAATTGTCCTTGGGCCCTCCCACCCACCCTTATGTTGTATAAACAAAACAGGACATGCACACTTTAACCAACCCATCATTTCAGTGACAGGGTCTGCCACACGACTGTGACTGATATGACGGGTTGGTTTGGACCCCCCCCAAAAAAGAAGCAATTAATCTCTCCTTGCACAAACTGGCTCTACAGAGGCAAGATGTCCACCTCATCTTCACCCTCCGATATATCACCGTGTACATCCCCCTCCTCACAGATTATCAATTCGTCCCCACTGGAATCCACCATCTCAGCTCCCTGTGTACTTTGTGGAGGCAATTGCTGCTGGTCAATGTCTCCGCGGAGGAATTGATTATAATTCATTTTAATGAACATCATCTTCTCCACATTTTCTGGATGTAACCTCGTACGCCGATTGCTGACAAGGTGAGCGGCGGCACTAAACACTCTTTCGGAGTACACACTTGTGGGAGGGCAACTTAGGTAGAATAAAGCCAGTTTGTGCAAGGGCCTCCAAATTGCCTCTTTTTCCTGCCAGTATAAGTACGGACTGTGTGACGTGCCTACTTGGATGCGGTCACTCATATAATCCTCCACCATTCTATCAATGTTGAGAGAATCATATGCAGTGACAGTAGACGACATGTCCGTAATCGTTGTCAGGTCCTTCAGTCCGGACCAGATGTCAGCATCAGCAGTCGCTCCAGACTGCCCTGCATCACCGCCAGCGGGTGGGCTCGGAATTCTGAGCCTTTTCCTCGCACCCCCAGTTGCGGGAGAATGTGAAGGAGGAGATGTTGACAGGTCGCGTTCCGCTTGACTTGACAATTTTGTCACCAGCAGGTCTTTCAACCCCAGCAGACTTGTGTCTGCCGGAAAGTAGAGATGAGCGCCTGAAATTTTTCGGGTTTTGTGTTTTGGTTTTGGGTTCGGTTCCGCGGCCGTGTTTTGGGTTCGAACGCGTTTTGGCAAAACCTCACCGAATTTTTTTTGTCGGATTCGGGTGTGTTTTGGATTCGGGTGTTTTTTTCAAAAAACACTAAAAAACAGCTTAAATCATAGAATTTGGGGGTCATTTTGATCCCAAAGTATTATTAACCTCAAAAACCATAATTTACACTCATTTTCAGTCTATTCTGAATACCTCACACCTCACAATATTATTTTTAGTCCTAAAATTTGCACCGAGGTCGCTGTGTGAGTAAGATAAGCGACCCTAGTGGCCGACACAAACACCGGGCCCATCTAGGAGTGGCACTGCAGTGTCACGCAGGATGTCCCTTCCAAAAAACCCTCCCCAAACAGCACATGATGCAAAGAAAAAAAGAGGCGCAATGAGGTAGCTGTGTGAGTAAGATTAGCGACCCTAGTGGCCGACACAAACACCGGGCCCATCTAGGAGTGGCACTGCAGTGTCACGCAGGATGGCCCTTCCAAAAAACCCTCCCCAAACAGCACATGACGCAAAGAAAAAAAGAGGCGCAATGAGGTAGCTGTGTGAGTAAGATTAGCGACCCTAGTGGCCGACACAAACACCGGGCCCATCTAGGAGTGGCACTGCAGTGTCACGCAGGATGTCCCTTCCAAAAAACCCTCCCCAAACAGCACATGACGCAAAGAAAAAAAGAGGCTTTTTACTGATATTTGGTGTTTTGGATTTGACATGCTCTGTACTATGACATTGGGCATCGGCCTTGGCAGACGACGTTGCTGGCATTTCATCGTCTCGGCCATGACTAGTGGCAGCAGCTTCAGCACGAGGTGGAAGTGGATCTTGATCTTTCCCTAATTTTGGAACCTCAACATTTTTGTTCTCCATATTTTAATAGGCACAACTAAAAGGCACCTCAGGTAAACAATGGAGATGGATGGATTGGATACTAGTATACAATTATGGACGGGCTGCCGAGTGCCGACACAGAGGTAGCCACAGCCGTGAACTACCGCACTGTACTGTGTCTGCTGCTAATATATAGACTGGTTGATAAAGAGATAGTATACTCGTAACTAGTATGTATGTATAAAGAAAGAAAAAAAAACCACGGTTAGGTGGTATATACAATTATGGACGGGCTGCCGAGTGCCGACACAGAGGTAGCCACAGCCGTGAACTACCGCACTGTACTGTGTCTGCTGCTAATATATAGACTGGTTGATAAAGAGATAGTATACTCGTAACTAGTATGTATGTATAAAGAAAGAAAAAAAAAACACGGTTAGGTGGTATATACAATTATGGACGGGCTGCTGAGTGCCGACACAGAGGTAGCCACAGCCGTGAACTACCGCACTGTACTGTGTCTGCTGCTAATATATAGACTAGTTGATAAAGAGATAGTATACTCGTAACTAGTATGTATGTATAAAGAAAGAAAAAAAAACCACGGTTAGGTGGTATATACAATTATGGACGGGCTGCCGAGTGCCGACACAGAGGTAGCCACAGCCGTGAACTACCGCACTGTACTGTGTCTGCTGCTAATATATAGACTGGTTGATAAAGAGATAGTATACTCGTAACTAGTATGTATGTATAAAGAAAGAAAAAAAAACCACGGTTAGGTGGTATATACAATTATGGACGGGCTGCCGAGTGCCGACACAGAGGTAGCCACAGCCGTGAACTACCGCACTGTACTGTGTCTGCTGCTAATATATAGACTGGTTGATAAAGAGATAGTATACTCGTAACTTGTATGTATGTATAAAGAAAGAAAAAAAAACCACGGTTAGGTGGTATATACAATTATGGACGGGCTGCCGAGTACCGACACAGAGGTAGCCACAGCCGTGAACTACCGCACTGTACTGTGTCTGCTGCTAATATATAGACTGGTTGATAAAGAGATAGTATACTCGTAACTAGTATGTATGTATAAAGAAAGAAAAAAAAACCACGGTTAGGTGGTATATACAATTATGGACGGGCTGCCGAGTGCCAACACAGAGGTAGCCACAGCCGTGAACTACCGCACTGTACTGTGTCTGCTGCTAATATAGACTGGTTGATAAAGAGATAGTATACTCGTAACTAGTATGTATGTATAAAGAAAGAAAAAAAAACCACGGTTAGGTGGTATATACAATTATGGACGGGCTGCCGAGTGCCGACACAGAGGTAGCCACAGCCGTGAACTACCGCACTGTACTGTGTCTGCTGCTAATATATAGACTGGTTGATAAAGAGATAGTATACTCGTAACTAGTATGTATGTATAAAGAAAGAAAAAAAAACCACGGTTAGGTGGTATATACAATTATGGACGGGCTGCCGAGTGCCGACACAGAGGTAGCCACAGCCGTGAACTACCGCACTGTACTGTGTCTGCTGCTAATATAGACTGGTTGATAAAGAGATAGTATACTCGTAACTAGAGATGAGCGGGTTCGGTTTCTCTGAATCCGAACCCGCCAGAACTTCATGTTTTTTTTCACGAGTCCGAGCGACTCGGATCTTCCCGCCTTGCTCGGTTAACCCGAGCGCGCCCGAACGTCATCATGACGCTGTCGGATTCTCGCGAGGCTCGGATTCTATCGCGAGACTCGGATTCTATATAAGGAGCCGCGCGTCGCCGCCATTTTCACACGTGCATTGAGATTGATAGGGAGAGGACGTGGCCTCTCCGTTTAGACACTTGATTTACTAATTTTGGGGAGCATTAGGAGTACTCAGTAGTGTACAGTGCAGAGTTTTGCTGATAGTGACCAGTGACCACCACTTTTATTTATAATCCGTTCTCTGCCTGAAAAAAGCGATACACAGCACACAGTGACTCAGTCACATACATACCATATCTGTGTGCACTGCTCAGGCTCAGGCCAGTGTGCTGCATCATCTATATATATTATATATCTGTCTGACTGCTCAGCTCACACAGCTTATAATTGTGGGGGAGACTGGGGAGCACTACTGCAGTGCCAGTTATAGGTTATAGCAGGAGCCATGAGTACATAATATTATATTAAAATTAAACAGTGCACACTTTTGCTGCAGGAGTGCCACTGCCAGTGTGACTAGTGACCAGTGACCTGACCACCAGTATATAATATTAGTAGTATACTATCTCTTTATCAACCAGTCTATATTAGCAGCAGACACAGTACAGTGCGGTAGTTCACGGCTGTGGCTACCTCTGTGTCGGCACTCGGCAGCCCGTCCATAATTGTATATACCAGTGACCTAACCGTGGTTTTTTTTTCTTTCTTTATACATACATACTAGTTACGAGTATACTATCTCTTTATCAACCAGTCTATATATTAGCAGCAGACACAGTACAGTGCGGTAGTTCACGGCTGTGGCTACCTCTGTGTCGGCACTCGGCAGCCCGTCCATAATTGTATACTAGTATCCAATCCATCCATCTCCATTGTTTACCTGAGGTGCCTTTTAGTTGTGCCTATTAAAATATGGAGAACAAAAATGTTGAGGTTCCAAAATTAGGGAAAGATCAAGATCCACTTTCACCTCGTGCTGAAGCTGCTGCCACTAGTCATGGCCGAGACGATGAAATGCCAGCAACGTCGTCTGCCAAGGCCGATGCCCAATGGCATAGTACAGAGCATGTCAAAACCAAAACACCAAATATCAGTAAAAAAAGGACTCCAAAACCTAAAATAAAATTGTCGGAGGAGAAGCGTAAACTTGCCAATATGCCATTTACCACACGGAGTGGCAAGGAACGGCTGAGGCCCTGGCCTATGTTCATGGCTAGTGGTTCAGCTTCACATGAGGATGGAAGCACTCAGCCTCTCGCTAGAAAACTGAAAAGACTCAAGCTGGCAAAAGGCAAAGCACCGCAAAGAACTGTGCGTTCTTTGAAATCCCAAATCCACAAGGAGAGTCCAATTGTGTCGGTTGCGATGCCTGACCTTCCCAACACTGGACGTGAAGAGCATGCGCCTTCCACCATTTGCACGCCCCCTGCAAGTGCTGGAAGGAGCACCCGCAGTCCAGTTCCTGATAGTCAGATTGAAGATGTCAGTGTTGAAGTACACCAGGATGAGGAGGATATGGGTGTTGCTGGCGCTGGGGAGGAAATTGACCAGGAAGATTCTGATGGTGAGGTGGTTTGTTTAAGTCAGGCACCCGGGGAGACACCTGTTGTCCGTGGGAGGAATATGGCCGTTGACATGCCAGGTGAAAATACCAAAAAAATCAGCTCTTCGGTGTGGAGGTATTTCACCAGAAATGCGGACAACAGGTGTCAAGCCGTGTGTTCCCTTTGTCAAGCTGTAATAAGTAGGGGTAAGGACGTTAACCACCTCGGAACATCCTCCCTTATACGTCACCTGCAGCGCATTCATAATAAGTCAGTGACAAGTTCAAAAACTTTGGGTGACAGCGGAAGCAGTCCACTGACCAGTAAATCCCTTCCTCTTGTAACCAAGCTCACGCAAACCACCCCACCAACTCCCTCAGTGTCAATTTCCTCCTTCCCCAGGAATGCCAATAGTCCTGCAGGCCATGTCACTGGCAAGTCTGACGAGTCCTCTCCTGCCTGGGATTCCTCCGATGCATCCTTGCGTGTAACGCCTACTGCTGCTGGCGCTGCTGTTGTTGCCGCTGGGAGTCGATGGTCATCCCAGAGGGGAAGTCGTAAGCCCACTTGTACTACTTCCAGTAAGCAATTGACTGTTCAACAGTCCTTTGCGAGGAAGATGAAATATCACAGCAGTCATCCTACTGCAAAGCGGATAACTGAGTCCTTGACAACTATGTTGGTGTTAGACGTGCGTCCGGTATCCGCCGTTAGTTCACAGGGAACTAGACAATTTATTGAGGCAGTGTGCCCCCGTTACCAAATACCATCTTGGTTCCACTTCTCTAGGCAGGCGATACCGAGAATGTACACGGACGTCAGAAAAAGACTCACCAGTCTCCTAAAAAATGCAGTTGTACCCAATGTCCACTTAACCACGGACATGTGGACAAGTGGAGCAGGGCAGGGTCAGGACTATATGACTGTGACAGCCCACTGGGTAGATGTATGGACTCCCGCCGCAAGAACAGCAGCGGCGGCACCAGTAGCAGCATCTCGCAAACGCCAACTCTTTCCTAGGCAGGCTACGCTTTGTATCACCGCTTTCCAGAATACGCACACAGCTGAAAACCTCTTACGGCAACTGAGGAAGATCATCGCGGAATGGCTTACCCCAATTGGACTCTCCTGTGGATTTGTGGCATCGGACAACGCCAGCAATATTGTGTGTGCATTAAATATGGGCAAATTCCAGCACGTCCCATGTTTTGCACATACCTTGAATTTGGTGGTGCAGAATTTTTTAAAAAACGACAGGGGCGTGCAAGAGATGCTGTCGGTGGCCAGAAAAATTGCGGGACACTTTCGGCGTACAGGCACCACGTACAGAAGACTGGAGCACCACCAAAAACTACTGAACCTGCCCTGCCATCATCTGAAGCAAGAAGTGGTAACGAGGTGGAATTCAACCCTCTATATGCTTCAGAGGTTGGAGGAGCAGCAAAAGGCCATTCAAGCCTATACAATTGAGCACGATATAGGAGATGGAATGCACCTGTCTCAAGTGCAGTGGAGAATGATTTCAACGTTGTGCAAGGTTCTGATGCCCTTTGAACTTGCCACACGTGAAGTCAGTTCAGACACTGCCAGCCTGAGTCAGGTCATTCCCCTCATCAGGCTTTTGCAGAAGAAGCTGGAGGCATTGAAGAAGGAGCTAAAAGGGAGCGATTCCGCTAGGCATGTGGGACTTGTGGATGCAGCCCTTAATTCGCTTAACAAGGATTCACGGGTGGTCAATCTGTTGAAATCAGAGCACTACATTTTGGCCACCGTGCTCGATCCTAGATTTAAAGCCTACCTTGGATCTCTCTTTCCGGCAGACACAGGTCTGCTGGGGTTGAAAGACCTGCTGGTGACAAAATTGTCAAGTCAAGCGGAACGCGACCTGTCAACATCTCCTCCTTCACATTCTCCCGCAACTGGGGGTGCGAGGAAAAGGCTCAGAATTCCGAGCCCACCCGCTGGCGGTGATGCAGGGCAGTCTGGAGCGACTGCTGATGCTGACATCTGGTCCGGACTGAAGGACCTGACAACGATTACGGACATGTCGTCTACTGTCACTGCATATGATTCTCTCAACATTGATAGAATGGTGGAGGATTATATGAGTGACCGCATCCAAGTAGGCACGTCACACAGTCCGTACTTATACTGGCAGGAAAAAGAGGCAATTTGGAGGCCCTTGCACAAACTGGCTTTATTCTACCTAAGTTGCCCTCCCACAAGTGTGTACTCCGAAAGAGTGTTTAGTGCCGCCGCTCACCTTGTCAGCAATCGGCGTACGAGGTTACATCCAGAAAATGTGGAGAAGATGATGTTCATTAAAATGAATTATAATCAATTCCTCCGCGGAGACATTGACCAGCAGCAATTGCCTCCACAAAGTACACAGGGAGCTGAGATGGTGGATTCCAGTGGGGACGAATTGATAATCTGTGAGGAGGGGGATGTACACGGTGATATATCGGAGGGTGAAGATGAGGTGGACATCTTGCCTCTGTAGAGCCAGTTTGTGCAAGGAGAGATTAATTGCTTCTTTTTTGGGGGGGGTCCAAACCAACCCGTCATATCAGTCACAGTCGTGTGGCAGACCCTGTCACTGAAATGATGGGTTGGTTAAAGTGTGCATGTCCTGTTTTGTTTATACAACATAAGGGTGGGTGGGAGGGCCCAAGGATAATTCCATCTTGCACCTCTTTTTTCTTTTCTTTTTCTTTGCATCATGTGCTGATTGGGGAGGGTTTTTTGGAAGGGACATCCTGCATGACACTGCAGTGCCACTCCTAGATGGGCCCGGTGTTTGTGTCGGCCACTAGGGTCGCTAATCTTACTCACACAGCTACCTCATTGCGCCTCTTTTTTTCTTTGCGTCATGTGCTGTTTGGGGAGGGTTTTTTGGAAGGGACATCCTGCGTGACACTGCAGTGCCACTCCTAGATGGGCCCGGTGTTTGTGTCGGCCACTAGGGTCGCTAATCTTACTCACACAGTCAGCTACCTCATTGCGCCTCTTTTTTTCTTTGCGTCATGTGCTGTTTGGGGAGGGTTTTTTGGAAGGGCCATCCTGCGTGACACTGCAGTGCCACTCCTAGATGGGCCCGGTGTTTGTGTCGGCCACTAGGGTCGCTAATCTTACTCACACAGCTACCTCATTGCGCCTCTTTTTTTCTTTGCGTCATGTGCTGTTTGGGGAGGGTTTTTTGGAAGGGCCATCCTGCGTGACACTGCAGTGCCACTCCTAGATGGGCCCGGTGTTTGTGTCGGCCACTAGGGTCGCTAATCTTACTCACACAGCTACCTCATTGCGCCTCTTTTTTTCTTTGCATCATGTGCTGTTTGGGGAGGGTTTTTTGGAAGGGACATCCTGCGTGACACTGCAGTGCCACTCCTAGATGGGCCCGGTGTTTGTGTCGGCCACTAGGGTCGCTTATCTTACTCACACAGCGACCTCGGTGCAAATTTTAGGACTAAAAATAATATTGTGAGGTGTGAGGTATTCAGAATAGACTGAAAATGAGTGTAAATTATGGTTTTTGAGGTTAATAATACTTTGGGATCAAAATGACCCCCAAATTCTATGATTTAAGCTGTTTTTTAGTGTTTTTGGGAAAAAACACCCGAATCCAAAACACACCCGAATCCGACAAAAATAATTCGGTGAGGTTTTGCCAAAACGCGTTCGAACCCAAAACACGGCCGCGGAACCGAACCCAAAACCAAAACACAAAACCCGAAAAATTTCAGGCGCTCATCTCTACTCGTAACTAGTATGTATGTATAAAGAAAGAAAAAAAAACCACGGTTAGGTGGTATATACAATTATGGACGGGCTGCCGAGTGCCGACACAGAGGTAGCCACAGCCGTGAACTACCGCACTGTACTGTGTCTGCTGCTAATATATAGACTGGTTGATAAAGAGATAGTATACTACTAATATTATATATACTGGTGGTCAGGTCACTGGTCACTAGTCACACTGGCAGTGGCACTCCTGCAGCAAAAGTGTGCACTGTTTAATTTTAATATAATATTATGTACTCCTGGCTCCTGCTATAACCTATAACTGGCACTGCAGTAGTGCTCCCCAGTCTCCCCCACAATTATAAGCTGTGTGAGCTGAGCAGTCAGACAGATATATAATATATAGATGATGCAGCACACTGGCCTGAGCCTGAGCAGTGCACACAGATATGGTATGTGACTGACTGAGTCACTGTGTGTATCGCTTTTTTCAGGCAGAGAACGGATATATTAAATAAACTGCACTGTGTGTCTGGTGGTCACTCACTATATAATATATTATGTACTCCTGGCTCCTGCTATAACCTATAACTGGCACTGCAGTAGTGCTCCCCAGTCTCCCCCACAATTATAAGCTGTGTGAGCTGAGCAGTCAGACAGATATATATAATATTATATATAGATAATAGATGATGCAGCACACTGGCCTGAGCCTGAGCAGTGCACACAGATATGGTATGTGACTGAGTCACTGTGTGCTGTGTATCGCTTTTTTCAGGCAGAGAACGGATTATAAATAAAACTGGTGGTCACTGGTCACTATCAGCAAAACTCTGCACTGTACTGAGTACTCCTAATGCTCCCCAAAATTAGTAAATCAAGTGTCTCTCTAATCTATTCTAAACGGAGAGGACGCCAGCCACGTCCTCTCCCTATCAATCTCAATGCACGTGTGAAAATGGCGGCGACGCGCGGCTCCTTATATAGAATCCGAGTCTCGCGATAGAATCCGAGCCTCGCGAGAATCCGACAGCGTCATGATGACGTTCGGGCGCGCTCGGGTTAACCGAGCAAGGCGGGAAGATCCGAGTCGCTCGGACCCGTGAAAAAAAACATGAAGTTCTGGCGGGTTCGGATTCAGAGAAACCGAACCCGCTCATCTCTACCGGAAAGAGAGATCCAAGGTAGGCTTTAAATCTAGGATCGAGCACGGTGGCCAAAATGTAGTGCTCTGATTTCAACAGATTGACCACCCGTGAATCCTTGTTAAGCGAATTAAGGGCTGCATCCACAAGTCCCACATGCCTAGCGGAATCGCTCCCTTTTAGCTCCTTCTTCAATGCCTCCAGCTTCTTCTGCAAAAGCCTGATGAGGGGAATGACCTGACTCAGGCTGGCAGTGTCTGAACTGACTTCACGTGTGGCAAGTTCAAAGGGCATCAGAACCTTGCACAACGTTGAAATCATTCTCCACTGCACTTGAGACAGGTGCATTCCACCTCCTATATCGTGCTCAATTGTATAGGCTTGAATGGCCTTTTGCTGCTCCTCCAACCTCTGAAGCATATAGAGGGTTGAATTCCACCTCGTTACCACTTCTTGCTTCAGATGATGGCAGGGCAGGTTCAGTAGTTTTTGGTGGTGCTCCAGTCTTCTGTACGTGGTGCCTGTACGCCGAAAGTGTCCCGCAATTCTTCTGGCCACCGACAGCATCTCTTGCACGCCCCTGTCGTTTTTTAAAAAATTCTGCACCACCAAATTCAAGGTATGTGCAAAACATGGGACGTGCTGGAATTTGCCCATATTTAATGCACACACAATATTGCTGGCGTTGTCCGATGCCACAAATCCACAGGAGAGTCCAATTGGGGTAAGCCATTCCGCGATGATCTTCCTCAGTTGCCGTAAGAGGTTTTCAGCTGTGTGCGTATTCTGGAAAGCGGTGATACAAAGCGTAGCCTGCCTAGGAAAGAGTTGGCGTTTGCGAGATGCTGCTACTGGTGCCGCCGCTGCTGTTCTTGCGGCGGGAGTCCATACATCTACCCAGTGGGCTGTCACAGTCATATAGTCCTGACCCTGCCCTGCTCCACTTGTCCACATGTCCGTGGTTAAGTGGACATTGGGTACAACTGCATTTTTTAGGACACTGGTGAGTCTTTTTCTGACGTCCGTGTACATTCTCGGTATCGCCTGCCTAGAGAAGTGGAACCTAGATGGTATTTGGTAACGGGGGCACACTGCCTCAATAAATTGTCTAGTTCCCTGTGAACTAACGGCGGATACCGGACGCACGTCTAACACCAACATAGTTGTCAAGGCCTCAGTTATCCGCTTTGCAGTAGGATGACTGCTGTGATATTTCATCTTCCTCGCAAAGGACTGTTGAACAGTCAATTGCTTACTGGAAGTAGTACAAGTGGGCTTACGACTTCCCCTCTGGGATGACCATCGACTCCCAGCGGCAACAACAGCAGCGCCAGCAGCAGTAGGCGTTACACGCAAGGATGCATCGGAGGAATCCCAGGCAGGAGAGGACTCGTCAGAATTGCCAGTGACATGGCCTGCAGGACTATTGGCATTCCTGGGGAAGGAGGAAATTGACACTGAGGGAGTTGGTGGGGTGGTTTGCGTGAGCTTGGTTACAAGAGGAAGGGATTT
>NW_026969800.1:0-26472 GCF_028390025.1 Pseudophryne corroboree
GAGTACTGCATATTCAGCCTCCTTTTGTACCTCCGGTGGTCCCTTGGGACCTTAACGTGGTGTTAAGGTTATGGTTTGAACCACTTAAAATGGTGGAGTTTAAATATCTCACTTGGAAGGTGGTCATGTTATTAGCCTTGGCTTCCGCTAGGCGAGTGTCGGAATTAGCAGCTTTATCACATAAAATCCCCTATCTGGTTTTCCATATGGATAGAGCGGAATTGCAGACCCGTCCTCAATTCCTGCTAAAAGTGGACTCATCCTTTCATATGAACCAACCTATTGTGGTGCCTGTGGCTACGCGTGACTTGGAGGATTCCGAGTCCCTTGATGTGGTCAGGGCTTTGAAAATTTACGTGGCCAGAACGGCTAGAGTCAGAAAAACAGAAGCACTGTTTGTCCTGTATGCAGCCAACAAGATTGGCACCCCTGCTTCAAATCAGACTATTGCTCTCTGGATCTGTAACACGATTCAGCAGGCGCATTCTATGGCGGGATTGCCGTTGCCTAATTCAGTCAAGGCCCATTCCACTAGGAAGGTGGGCTCTTCTTGGGCAGCTGCCCGGGGGTCTCGGCACTACAGCTGTGCCGAGCTGCTACTTGGTCGGGTTCAAACACCTTTGCAAAGTTCTATAAGTTTGATACCCTGGCTGAGGAGGACCTCCTGTTTGCTCAATCGGTGCTGCAGAGTCATCCGCAGGAGCCCGTTTGGGAGCTTTGGTATAATCCCCATGGTCCTTACGGAGTCCCCAGCATCTTTTAGGACGTAAGAGAAAATAAGATTTTAAACCTACCGGTAAATCTTTTTCTCGTAGTCCGTAGAGGATGCTGGGTGCCCGTCCCAAGTGCGGACTACTTCTGCAAGACTTGTATATAGTTATTGCTTACATAAGGGTTATATGTTAGTTTTCATCGGTCTTGGACTGATGCTATGTTGTTTTCATACTGTTAACTGGGTAGTATATCACAAGTTATACGGTGTGATTGGTGTGGCTGGTATGAATCTTGACCTTGGATTAACAAAAATCCTTTCCTCGTACTGTCCGTCTCCTCTGGGCACAGTTTCTCTAACTGAGGTATGGAGGAGGGGCATAGAGGGAGGAGCCAGTGCACACCCAGATCTAAAGTCTTTCTTAAAGTGCCCATGTCTGCTGCGGAGCCCGTCTATCCCCCATGGTCCTTACGGAGTCCCCATCATCCTCTACGGACTACGAGAGAAAAAATTTACCGGTAGGTTTAAAATGTTATTTTTTTCTCTGCAACCCACTGCTAAATTGTGCTTCCTAGCTGTTTTTTATAAAATCACTTAATTAAATCTGGGAGAACAATCTTCATGACAATAGTATCTCCTATGCAAAATAAGTATGATTTGGGATAGGGCTGGGGAGGGCCGTTGCTCAGGCACATCTCTGTCAAGTAAAGGAGATTCAACTGAGGCAGCACAAGGGAACTCTCATCTGGGGACAACAACTGCAGGGAGAACACATATTTTCAGATGAACATGGGGTGGCAGAAGGCTGCCTAATACTGAAGCACCCCCAAACAACAAACCAAATGCAACAACTAGTGCAAGCATTCCTGGGGGATGGCCTGCAGCAGATGGATTTGAATATGGTGATGTCATCCAAGCAGTGGGTCAAAGTTGGCTTCAACCCTCGTCTGCATATGAAAAGAGAAAAGGAGCGTGCAGGGCATGGAGGCCTTTTGTGGTGCTTGGATGACCCCTAGTTCGCATTAAGCACCCCCACCCTCCTTCGGTGTGGGGCTCATGTTGGCCATTCCCCAGCCCCTGAAGCATTCAAGCTGATTTCTTGCAGCAGCTGGGCACTGTAACAGCTCCAGAGCTGCTCTGTAAAGCAAGTAAAAGGGTGTGGGCCCTGCAGCACTACCTGTAGTTTGCATTGTGCATTGGGAGGCACAAAGTAAGCAGACGGGAGGAGAAGTCAGGATAGTGCACAAGGGTATAGAAGGGAGGGGCTCAAGAAAAAAGAAGTGGAACCAGACAGCAAACTAGGCTGGAGAGAGACCTGAGACAAAGAGATCTGAATTACATGAGAGCCGACCAGGGAAAACTCAAATTATGCAGTCAAGTTTCCCACATTTGGGGAAATCGCAGGGGCAGCACACCCAGAGTGCAATGGGTGAGCCTTGCCCTGGGAGAAGCAACTTCATGATCATAGTATCTCACCTGGCAGGTAAGTAGGAGTTGGGCTAGAGCTGGGGAGGGTCGCTGCTCGGGCACCCCCCTGTCAAGTGAAGGAGATCCAACTGAGGCAGCACAAGGGAACTCTCGAAAGAAGAACAAGGCTAGAGGAAGATCTGAGACAAAGAAATCTGACTTTTACCAGAGCTGACCAGAGGAAAGCACAAACACAGTCCCCCACTACCACAAATAATGCAGTCGAGTTTCCCACATTTGGGGAAATCACAGGGGTCAGCATACCCAGAATGCAATGAATGAACCTAACCCTGGGAGAACAATCTTCATGACCATGGTATCTCCTATGCAAAATAAGTATGATTTGGGATAGGGCTGGGGAGGTCCGTTGCTCAGGCACATCTCTGTCAAGTAAGTTGCATTTGATTTGTTGTTTGGGGGTGCTTCAGTATTAGGCAGCCTTCTGCCCTACCATGTTCATCTGAAAATATGTGTTCTCCCTGCAGTTGTTGTCCCCAGATGAGAGTTCCATTGTGCTGCCTCAGTTGAATCTCCTTTTGGAGAAGACCTCAATAAGATTGTAGCTGATCTGGCTACTGCTAAAACAGCTTGCCTACCTAGTATGACTCCTACCACGCAGAAGGCTAAAAGTACTTTTCTTGGCCCTTTCATCCTCCAGGTAAAGCGTACCCAAGGTCAGGCATACCCAAAGCAAGCTCATGTTTCCAGACCTGCCAAGCCCAGACTGAAGCAATCCTGGGCTGCCCATCAGCCTGCTTCCAAAACGGACAAGCCTGCCGCATGACGGTGCAGGCCTCCCTCTGGGGGATCCCAGGGTGGGGGGCCCGACTTCTAGGTTTGGCAAAGAAAGGTATAATTCTAAGCTAGAGAATTCTGTTTGGAGCTCACCTTGTACTTTGTGAAGAAATAATCAGCATTGTGGCTGAGCATATACATGTAGTGTGTGGCTGCAAACTGCATGGATCTGCTGCGTTGTAATGCTGATTCTTTTTTTTTGCAAAGTACCAATAGCTTCATATAATGTTCACAATTTTTATGCAGGATCAAATAGCTCAATAGGTAGGGTGTTTGATTAGAATTCAACAGGTTATAGGTTTGAATCCTGGGTATGGTAGTTTGAGATGTGTTATTTAATAAAGTATGTTGTTCTGACTGCCGGCATCCTATCACCTGGGATATCATACTAAATAAATGGAGTTGATAAAAAATTTTTTTTTTTTTTTAACTAGGGACAATTTCCAGATACTTCTCTTTATAACTGAGATTGCCCCCTGGAACTTCACATCAGTTGACAACTATGCATGAGTGGGCAGTGCTTGCCCTGGATCTGTCCACCCATTTATGTGCCGCCATAAAATAAAGCATGACTAACAGTTATCCTGGGCGTACACTACACAATTATCTGTCAGGCTATCTATCCAGTCTGGATGGATGGAATGAAAATCTGGTAATGTATAGGAGCAAATGTCAATTAACCATTTGCTCCCAAACACTAGAAAAGTGGTCAAAAATGGTCATTACACAAATTGGTTAAACCCAAAATTTAACCAATTTGTTTAGGGGACCATTTTTGTCCATTTTTTAGTGTTTGAGAGTAAATCGTTGATGGTCATTTGCTCACATAGATAACCGGATTTCTATTCCAACCAGCCAGTGTTGGAGAGATGGTCTGCCAGATTACATAATGCATACCAGAGCCATAACTAGACTTTTTGGTGCCCTGTGACAGAGAATTATATGCCCTCCCCCCCATTTTTGCAATATGGACAAAAGGCGCATGCCTTGTGGGGAAGGGGCATAACAAGATTGGTCTCAGAGAAAGCACATGAGATATGAAGATAAATCTAGTATACTTGACACTCAATGGTTTGTGGTATTGCAGGGGTGCCCTCCTTAAATGCATATACAGTCACACATGGCATGTTTGTGTAAATGGCATATCAGCAGTCAGCACTAACTGGTGACATGCCATTTGTACAAGTAAGCCATGTGTGACTAATATATAAACATACTTTATTAAATAACACCTCAAACTATCATACCCAGGATTCAAACCTATAACCTGTTAAATTCTAATCAAACACCCTACCCATTGAGCTACTTGATCCTGCATCTATTCTAACCTCCAAAAACAGATTCAGTTGCATTTTCCAGCGTGTTTTGTTTGCGCCTTTGCAAATGTCTTACATCGACAAACTTATTTAGTACTATTTTGCAAATAGGGTTACATTGTCGCAACATTGTGTTCCCTAATTGCTTGATTTTTTAAATGCAAAAATTGATAAAGACACCTGATAATTGCTCTGTGGAGTCTTCCTTTGTGTCTACTTCTTATCTACATTTAATTCCCTACCTATAATCAAGGCATTTTTAAATGCTGGGTGCTGCCAGGACGTGAGGCCTACCTAGTCTTTAGATCTGAATTTGAATGTACTTGTGAACTAACTTAATTTCCTACTTCTAAACTCATTCCTAAATTCACTACTTACATTAATCCTGTAGTTGGGCATTTTGAGCCTTCAATTGTGGGCATTGTTTTGTGTCCAGACCAGCAGCTGGTGGTGTGCATTTGCTGGAAAGGCATCGAAGACCTCCGATATGCTGCATCTCCTGATGTGTGTCTGCCTCAAGTGGCTGTCAGCAAATGCATGCTAGACACCCCATTCCAAGCTGATTGTGACATCACGGAACATGCATCATAGAACAGGCATGCTAGAACATGGGTCTTCAACCTGCGACCCTCCAGCTGCTGTGGAACTACATATCCCAGCATGCCCTGCCTCAGTTTTAGCATACCTTAATAGCAAAACTGTGGCAGGGCATGCTGGGATGTGTAGTTTCACAGCAGCTGGAGGGCCACAGGATGAAGACCCATGTGCTAGAACCAAACCGCAGGTACATTGAATGCTAGCAAGCTGAATGTTTAAATCCTTTTTGTTCCGCAGCATTCCAATGCGGAAGATTCCATGGAACCAGAGATTATTCCATTGAGAAGGACATGCTGCCTGGATGACTGCACTGTGCAAATTAAATCACGGAGCCAGTTGGCTTGTGGGTGGCTCTGGTGACTGGGTGGTTGGGTGGGCGGTGTGTCGGAGGTGGAGCACATGCAAATGAATGTGTATCATCCAGCTAGTGAGAGAGAAAACTCATGCAGGAGTGTGCCTGCTTGTCAGTGAGTTATGCACCTTGCCAGACGTCAAATCTACATGGAGCAACTGGAGGGGACAAGAGCAGGTTTGGAAAATATACACAGAAGAGCATATATGCTGGCGCATTCTCCATGATTGTGTCAGCTTATGTTTTGGTGCACTGCACTTTCCTCCACTAAGTTTTAGCCATTTTGTTTAAACGCAAGTGTAGTTGCTTCTCGCTCTTTTGGCTGTGATATTGTATTGTGGTTGAAGAGTCTGCTGGAGGGATTGTTTTCTTCATTGGCGAGAGACTGAAGATATTCCAGGATGGAAGGCTTGGGAACACTATCCGTTTTTCAGTTGTGGAAGAGTTGAAAGACCGGATTGGACTACATTCTATAGTAAAGGGTATCTTTGTATTTATTAATCCTCCCTTTATATGTGTCTGTCTTTCAATAAAGCTTTGGGCTTGTGATTCCGTCACCCTCTTACACTCCACACCCATAGCCTTATTAACTATTGTATTGTTTAAATGTATAGTGCAGTTCATGATTTATAGTGTAGGCTGACCTGTACTGTAGTTCTTGAACTGTACTATACCGACAGCATTTGTATTGTGTTTTGGCTGTGCTGCAACACAGTACTTATGTGTGTAATGTTTATGTATGTTTTTTTGCTTCTTTATGTCAATAAAGACTGCTTTTTCAATCCAATATCTGAAAACAATCAATGTTTATCTTTGATGGCAATAGAAGTGGTATGATATTTGCTGCTTTTGAAAGGCAATATCTGATATGTCCCCTATCTGGGAACCATATATTAAATGGCTTTTCAGAAAAGGGAGATGGGAGAAGAGCTTTCAGTACTTGTAGGACCGATGCACATTTCCTATTCTAGCCTCCAAAAACAGATTCAGTTGCATTTTCCAGCGTGTTTTGGATGCGCCTTTGCAAATGTCTTACATCGACAAACTTATTTAGTACTATTTTGCAAATAGGGTTACATTGTTGCAACATTGTGTTCCCTAATTGCTTGATTTTTTAAATGCAACAATTGATAAAAACACCTGATAACTGCTCTGCGGAGTCTTATTTTGTGTCTACTTCTTATCTACATTTAATTCCGTACCTCTAATCAAGGCATTTTTAAATGCTGGCGGCTGCCAGGACGTGAGGCCTACCTAGACTTTAGATCTGAATTTGAATGTACTTGTGAACTAACTTAATTTCCTACTTCTAAATTCATTCCTAAATTCACTACTTACATGAATCCTGTAGTTGGGCATTTTGGGACTTCGATTGTGGGCATTGTTTTGTGTCCAGACCAGCAGCAGGTGGTGTGCATTTGCTGGAAAGGCATCGAAGACCTCCGATATGCTGCATCTCCTGATGTGTGTCTCCCTCAAGTGGCTGTCAGCAAATGCCTGCTAGACACCCCATTCCAAGCTGATTGTGACATCACGGAACATGCATCATAGAACAGGCATGCTAAAACATGGGTCTTCAACCTGCGACCCTCCAGCTGCTGTGGAACTACACATCCCAGCATGCCCTGCCTCAGTTTTAGCATACCTTATAGCAAAACTGTGGCAGGGCGTGCTGGGATGTGTAGTTTCACAGCAGCTGGAGGGCCACAGGATGAAGACCCATGTGCTAGAGCCAAGCCGCAGGTACATTGAATGCTAGCAAGCTGAATATTTAAATCCTTTTTGTTCCGCAGCATTCCAATGCGGAAGATTCCATGGAACCAGAGATCCTTCCATTGAGAAGGACATGCTGCCTGGATGACTACACTGTGCAAATTAAATCACGGAGCCAGTTGGTTTGTGGGTGGCTCTGGTGACTGGGTGGTTGGGTGGGTGGTGTGTCGGAGGTGGAGCACATGCAAATGATTGTGTATCATCCAGCTAGTGAGAGTGAAAACTCATGCAGGAGTGTGCCTGCTTGTCAGTGGGTTATGCACCTTGCCAGACGTTAAATCTACATAGAGCAGCTGGAGGGGACAAGAGCATGTTTGCAAAATATAGATAGAAGAGCATATATGCTGGCGCATTCTCCATGATTGTGTCAGCTTATGTTTTGGTGCACTGCACTTTCCTCCACTAAGTTTTAGCCATTTTTGTTAAGCTCAAGTGTAGTTGCTTCTCGGCCTTTTGGCTGTGATCTTGTATTGTGGTTGAAGGGTCTGCTGGAGGGAGGGATTGCTTTCTTCATTGGCGAAAGACCAAAGATATTCCAGGATGGAAGGCTTGGGAACACTATCTGTTTTTCAGTTGTGGAAGAGCACAGAGGTCGGATTGGACTACATTCTATAGTAAAGGATGTCTTTCTATTTATTAAACCTCCCCTTATATGTGTCAGTCTTTCAATAAAGCTTCGGGCTTGTGATTCCCTCACCCTCTTACACTCCACACCCATAGCCTTATTAACTGTTGTATTATTGTACAGTTTAAATGTATAGTGCAGTTCATGATTTATAGTGTAGGCTGGCCTGTGCTGTAGTTCTTGAACTGTACTATACCATCAGCATTTCTATTGTGTTTTGGCTGTGCCGCAACGCGGTACTTATGTGTGTAATGTTTATGTATGTTTTTTTGCTTCTTTATGTGCATCGGTCCTACAAGTAATGAAAGCTCTTCTCCCATCTCCCTTTTCTGAAAAGCCATTTAATATATGGTTCCCAGATAGGGGACATATCAGATATTGGATTTCAAAAGCATCAAATATCATACCACTTTTATTGCCATCAAAGATAAACATTGATTGTTTTCAGATATTGGCTTGAAAAAGCAGTCTTTATTGACATAAAAAAAAAACATACATAAACATTGCACACATAAATACAGTGTTGCAGCACAGCCAAAACACAATACAAATGCTGACGGTAAAGTACAGTTCAAGAACTACAGCACAGGCCAGTCTACACTATAAATCATGAACTGCACTATACATTTAAAGTATACAATAATACAACAGTTAATAAGGCTATGGGTGTGGAGTGTAAGAGGGTGAGGGATTCACAAAACCGAAGCTTTATTGTAACACAGACACATATAAGGGGAGGGTCAATAAATAGAAAGATATCCTTTACTATAGAATGTAGTCCAATCCGACCTCTGTGCTCTTCCACAACTGAAAAACAGATAGTGTTCCCAAGCCTTCCATCCTGGAATATCTTTGGTCTTTCGCCAATGAAGAAAACAATCCCTCCCTCCAGCAGACCCTTCAACCACGATACAAGATCACAGCCAAAAGGCCGAGAAGCAACTACACTTGAGCTTAACAAAAATGGCTAAAACTTAGTGGAGGAAAGTGCAGTGCACCAAAACATAAGCTGACACAATCATGGAGAATGCGCCAGCATATATGCTCTTCTATCTATATTTTGCAAACCTGCTCTTGTCCCCTCCAGCTGCTCTATGTAGATTTAACGTCTGGCAAGGTGCATAACCCACTGACAAGCAGGAACACTCCTGCATGAGTTTTCTCTCTCACTAGCTGGATGATACACAATCATTTGCATGCGCTCCACTTCCGACACACCACCCACCCAACCACCCAGTCACCAGAGCCACCCACAAGCCAACTGGCTCCGTGATTTAATTTGCACAGTGTAGTCATCCAGGCAGCATGTCCTTCTCAATGGAAGGATCTCTGGTTCCATGGAATCTTCCGCATTGGAATGCTGCGGAACAAAAAGGATTTAAATATTCAGCTTGCTAGCATTCAATGTACCTGCGGCTTGGCTCTAGCACATGGGTCTTCATCCTGTGGCCCTCCAGCTGCTGTGAAACTACACATCCCAGCATGCCCTGCCACAGTTTTGCTATTAAGGTATGCTAAAACTGAGGCAGGGCATGCTGGGATGTGTAGTTCCACAGCAGCTGGAGGGTCGCAGGTTGAAGACCCATGTTTTAGCATGCCTGTTCTATGATGCATGTTCCATGATGTCACAATCAGCTTGGAATGGGGTGTCTAGCAGGCATTTGCTGACAGCCACTTGAGGGAGACACACATCAGGAGATGCAGCATATCGGAGGTCTTCGATGCCTTTCCAGCAAATGCACACCACCTGCTGCTGGTCTGGACACAAAACAATGCCCACAATCGAAGTCCCAAAATGCCCAACTACAGGATTCATGTAAGTAGTGAATTTAGGAATGAATTTAGAAGTAGGAAATTAAGTTAGTTCACAAGTACATTCAAATTCAGATCTAAAGACTAAACACAAAACACAAAATAAGACTCCACAGAGCAATTATCAGGTGTCTTTATCAATTGTTGCATTTAAAAAATCAAGCAATTAGGGAACACAATGTTGCGACAATGTAACCCTATTTGCAAAATAGTACTAAATAAGTTTGTCGATGTAAGACATTTGCAAAGGCGCAAACAAAACACGCTGGAAAATGCAACTGAATCTGTTTTTGGAGGTTAGAAAAGATGCAGGATCAAGTAGCTCCATGGGTAGGGTGTTTGATTAGAATTCAACAGGTTATAGGTTTGAATCCTGGGTATGATAGTTTGAGGTGTTATTTAATAAAGCATGTTTATATATTAGTCACACATGGCTTACTTGTACAAATGGCATGTCACCAGTTAGTGCTGACTGCTGATATGCCATTTGCACTAAAACAAATTAAAATGGTAAAAGTTATTGTACTTTAAGTAAAAATAAAAGCTAAAATATCAATCCCAGTTTTGGATTACTTTAATGAACAAAAAAAAATGCATATAGCAAAGGATAGTTTCAATCTGCCTACCTCTGGGTTATGGACCCAGCATGCTTCCATTACAGTACTCTGCTGCACATGTAAGTGCAAGAGATCCTGAAGCACTCACTCATCATGGGAAAGTACCAATGTGTTTCTTCATTGGTTGATGGAAGAAACATCTTACAAAAACTCTCCACATTATTGACTTTTTAAAATGTTTCTAGGAATCGTTCTAGATGAATGCTTATTAGCCTTTGTCAGTATGGACTTTTACAAAGTGTTGCTGTGGCGCAATCAGTTACTGTGTAAGGCTATTAACCAAAAGGTTGGTGGTTCAATCCCACCCAGGGACGTAATTGACCTTGTTATCAGATTTTGGTGATCTTTATGTAGACAAGTGAAAATTTCAAACCCCCTCTTATGGTGTAGGGTACCTGGCCTTCTCTGATGTAATCAGAGTTAGATTTGATTCAGTGATTTTATAAAAACAGCTAGGAAGCACAATTTAGCAGTGGGTTGCAGAGAAAAAGAAATATGCTGGCAAAAAAATCCAATTGAGTGATTAAACAGCTTTTCATTTTCTGGCTTTATTTTTATGCTAACAAATTTGTTCTCTGAAAAGTGTCCACAAAGCCAAGTTTCTGATTAACACATTTGTAGGGATGGTTTTTAACCTATTACTAAATTAAACTTGCTTCATTGGAAAGGCAGCAAGATGCATCCTCATTTCAATATCTACTGAAATAATACAGGTTGACACCAGGAAACATTAACGCCACTGCATCCTTTGTGCTTTCTCATGTGGAAGTCTGTTTAATGTGAAAACAAGGTGATATCTAATTAGCACACAGGTAAGGAATTAAGAAAATCTTTATTTAAGGGTGAAGATGTTTCTCACAAAATCGTTGCCCCAATGCATCATTGAAATTCAAGCTGGAAAGATGATTTTAATATATCACTTGTACATTTTGTATTGCTCTTCTGGTGACAATGTAGTTTGTTTTTGTCAATTACCATTTTAATAATCGGGTAAAGAAAATTAAGTGGATTTTTGAAAGAAAACAATACTGTCAATATACTATTAAAACAAATGAAAATGGTAAAAGTTATTGTACTTTAAGTAAAAATAAAAGAGCAAAAATATCAATCCCAGTTTTGGATTACTTTAATTAACAAAAAAAAAAATGCATATAGCAGAGGATAGTTTCAATCTGCCTACCTCTGGGCTATGGACCCAGCATGCTTCCATTACAGTACTCTGCTGCACATGTAATTGCAAGAGATCCTGAAGCACTCACTCATCATGGGAAAGTACCAATGTGTTTCTTCATTGGTTGATGGAAGAAACATCTTACAAAAACTCTCCAGATTATTGACTATTTAAAGTTTTTCTAGGAAACGTTCTAGATGAATGCTTATTAGCCTTTGTCAGTATGTACTTTTGCAAAGTGTCGCTGTGGCGCAATCAGTTAGTGTGTACAGCTATTAACCAAAAGGTTGGTGGTTCAATCCCACCCAGGGATGTAATTGACCTTGTTATCAGATTTTGGTGATCTTTAAGTAGACAAGTCAAAATTTCAAAAACCCCTGTTATGGTGTAGGGTACCTGGCCTTCTCTGATGTAATCAGAGTTAGATTTGATTCAGTGATTTTATAAAAACAGCTAGGAAGCACAATTTAGCAGTGGTTTGCAGAGAAAAAGAAATATGCTGGCAAAAAAATCAAATTGAGTGATTAAGCAGCTCTTCATTTTCTGGCTTTATTTTTATGCTAACAAATTTGTTCTCTGAAAAGTGTCCACAAAGCCAAGTATCTGATTAACATCTTTGTAGGGATGGTTTTTCACCTATTACTAAATTAAACTTGCTTCATTGGAAAGGCAGCAAGATGCATCCTCATTTCAATATCTACTGAAATAATACAGGTTGACACCAGGAAACATTAACGCCACTGCATCCTTGCTGCTTTCTCATGTGGAAGTCTGTTTAATGTGAAAACAAGGTGATATCTAATTAGCACACAGGTAAGGAATTAAGAAAATCTTTATTTAAGGGTGAAGATGTTTCTCACAAAATCGTTGCCCCAATGCATCATTGAAATTCAAGCTGGAAAGATGATTTTAATATATCACTTGTACATTTTGTATTGCTCTTCTGGTGACAATGTAGTTTGTTTTTGTCAATTACCATTTTAATAATAGGGTAAAGAAAATTAAGTGGATTTTTGAAAGAAAACAATATTGTCAATATACTATTAAAACAAATTAAAATGGTAAAAGTTATTGTACTTTAAGTAAAAATAAAAGAGCAAAAATATCAATCCCAGTTTTGGATTACTTTAATTAACAAAAAAAAAAATGCATATAGCAGAGGATAGTTTCAATCTGCCTACCTCTGGGTTAAGGGGCCCAGCATGCTTCCATTGCAGTACTCTGCTGCACATGTAAGTGCAAGAGATCCTGAAGCACTCACTCATCATGGGAAAGTACCAATGCGTTTCTTCATTGGTTGATGGAAGAAACATCTTACAAAAACTCTCCAGATTATTGACTTTTTAAAGTTTTCTAGGAAACGTTCTAGATGAATGCTTATTAACCTTTGTCAGTATGTACTTTTGCAAAGTGTCTCGGTGGTGCAATCGGTTAGTGTGTTTGGTTATTAACCAAAGGGTTGGTGGTTCAATCCCACCCAGGGATGTTATTGACCTTGTCATCAGATTTTGGTGATCTTTAAGTAGACAAGTCAAAATTTCAAACCCCCTCTTATGGTGTAGGGTACCTGGCCTTCTCTGATGTAATCAGAGTTAGATTTGATTAAGTGATTTTATAAAAGAACAGCTAGGAAGCACAACTTAGCAGTGGGTTGCAGAGAAAAAGAAATACGCTTGCAGAAAAATCCAATTGAGTGATTAAACAGCTCTTCATTTTCTGGCTTTATTTTTATGCTAACTAATTTGTTCTCTGAAAAGTGTCCACAAAGCCAAGTATCTGATTAACACCTTTGTAGGGATGGTTTTTCACCTATTACTAAATTAAACTTGCTTCATTGGAAAGGCAGCAAGTGATGTCATCCAAGCAGTGGGTCAAAGTTGGCTTCAACCCTCGTCTGCTTATGAAAAGAGAAAAGGGATATGCAGGGCATGGCGGCCTTTTGCGACGCTTGGATGACCCCTAGTTCGCATTAAACACCCCCACCCTCCTTCGGTGTGGGGCTCATGTTGGCCATGCCCCAGCCCCTGAAGCATTCAAGCTGATTTCTTGCAGCAGCTGGGTACTGTAACAGCTCCAGAGCTGCTCTGTAAGGCAAGTAAAAGGGTGTGGGCCCTGCAGCACTACCTGTAGTTTGCATTGTGCATTGGAAGGCACAAAGTAAGCAGACGGGAGGAGAAGTCAGGATAGTGCACAAGGTTATAGAAGGGAGGGGCTCAAGAAAAGAGAAGTGGAAACAGACAGCATACTAGGCTGGAGAGAGACCTGAGACAAAGAGATCTGAATTATACGAGAGCCGTCCAGGGGAAACACAAATTATGCAGTCAAGTTTCCCACATTTGGGGAAATCGCAAGGGGCAGCACACCCAGAGTGCAATGGGTGAGCCTTGCCCTGGGAGAAGCACCTTCATGATCATAGTATCTCACCTGGCAGGTTAGTAGGAGTTGGGCTAGAGCTGGGGAGGGTCGCTGCTCGGGCACTACCTTTCAAGTGAAGGAGATCCAACTGAGGCAGCACAAGGGAACTCTCAAAAGAAGAACAAGGCTAGAGGAAGATCTGAGACAAAGAAATCTGACTTTACCAGAGCTGACCAGAGGAAAGCACAAACACAGTCCACCACTACCACAAATAATGCAGTCGAGTTTCCCACATTTGGGGAAATCACAGGGGTCAGCATACCCAGAATGCAATGAATGAACCTCACCCTGGGAAAACAATCTTCATGACAATAGTATCTCCTATGCAAAATAAGTATGATTTGGGATAGAGCTGGGGAGGGCCGCTGCTCAGGCACATCTCTGTCAAGTAAAGGAGATTCAACTGAGGCAGCACAAGGGAACTCTCATCTGGGGACAACAACTGCAGGGAGAACACATATTTTCAGATGAACATGGGGTGGCAGAAGGCTGCCTAATACTGAAGCACCCCCAAACAACAAACCAAATGCAACAACTAGTGCAAGCATTCCTGGGGGATGGCCTGCAGCAGATGGATTTGAATATGGTGATGTCATCCAAGCAGTGGGTCAAAGGTGGCTTCAACCCTTGTCTGCATATGAAAAGAGAAAAGGAGCGTGCAGGGCATGGAGGCCTTTTGTGGTGCTTGGATGACCCCTAGTTGGTATTAAGCACCCCCACCCTCCTTCGGTGTGGGGCTCATGTTGGCCATTCCCCAGCCCCTGAAGCATTCAAGCTGATTTCTTGCAGCAGCTGGGCACTGTAACAGCTCCAGAGCTGCTCTGTAAAGCAAGTAAAAGGGTGTGGGCCCTGCAGCACTACCCGTAGTTTGCATTGTGCATTGGGAGGCACAAAGTAAGCAGACGGGAGGAGAAGTCAGGATAGTGCACAAGGGTATAGAAGGGAGGGGCTCAAGAAAAAAGAAGTGGAACCAGACAGCAAACTAGGCTGGAGAGAGACCTGAGACAAAGAGATCTGAATTACATGAGAGCCGACCAGGGAAAACTCAAATTATGCAGTCAAGTTTCCCACATTTGGGGAAATCGCAGGGGCAGCACACCCAGAGTGCAATGGGTGAGCCTTGCCCTGGGAGAAGCAACTTCATGATCATAGTATCTCACCTGGCAGGTAAGTAGGAGTTGGGCTAGAGCTGGGGAGGGTCGCTGCTCGGGCACCCCCCTGTCAAGTGAAGGAGATCCAACTGAGGCAGCACAAGGGAACTCTCGAAAGAAGAACAAGGCTAGAGGAAGATCTGAGACAAAGAAATCTGAATTTTACCAGAGCTGACCAGAGGAAAGCACAAATACAGTCCCCCACTACCACAAATAATGCAGTCGAGTTTCCCACATTTGGGGAAATCACAGGGGTCAGCATACCCAGAATGCAATGAATGAACCTAACCCTGGGAGAACAATCTTCATGACCATGGTATCTCCTATGCAAAATAAGTATGATTTGGGATAGGGCTGGGGAGGGCCGTTGCTCAGGCACATCTCTGTCAAGTAAGTTGCATTTGATTTGTTGTTTGGGGGTGCTTCAGTATTAGGCAGCCTTCTGCCCTACCATGTTCATCTGAAAATATGTGTTCTCCCTGCAGTTGTTGTCCCCAGATGAGAGTTCCCTTGTGCTGCCTCAGTTGAATCTCCTTTTGGAGAAGACCTCAATAAGATTGTAGCTGATCTAGCTACTGCTAAAACAGCTTGCCTACCTAGTATGACTCCTACCACGCAGAAGGCTAAAAGTACTTTTCTTGGCCCTTTCATCCTCCAGGTAAAGCGTACCCAAGGTCAGGCATACCCAAAGCAAGCTCATGTTTCCAGACCTGCCAAGCCCAGACTGAAGCAATCCTGGGCTGCCCATCAGCCTGCTTCCAAAACGGACAAGCCTGCCGCATGACGGTGCAGGCCTCCCTCTGGGGGATCCCAGGGTGGGGGGCCCGACTTCTAGGTTTGGCAAAGAAAGGTATAATTCTAAGCTAGAGAATTCTGTTTGGAGCTCACCTTGTACTTTGTGAAGAAATAATCAGCATTGTGGCTGAGCAGATACATGTAGTGTGTGGCTGCAAACTGCATGGATCTGCTGCGTTGTAATGCTGATTCTTTTTTTTTGCAAAGTACCAATAGCTTCATATAATGTTCACAATTTTTATGCAGGATCAAATAGCTCAATAGGTAGGGTGTTTGATTAGAATTCAACAGGTTATAGGTTTGAATCCTGGGTATGGTAGTTTGAGATGTGTTATTTAATAAAGTATGTTGTTCTGACTGCCGGCATCCTATCACCTGGGATATCATACTAAATAAATGGAGTTGATCAAATTTATTTATTTTTTTTAACTAGGGACAATTTCCAGATACTTCCCTTTATAACTGAGATTGCCCCCTGGAACTTCACATCAGTTGACAACTATGCATGAGTGGGCAGTGCTTGCCCTGGATCTGTCCACCCATTTATGTGCCGCCATAAAATAAAGCATGACTAACAGTTATCCTGGGCGTACACTACACAATTATCTGTCAGGCTATCTATCCAGTCTGGATGGTTGGAATGAAGATCTGGTAATGTATAGGAGCAAATGTCAATTAACCATTTGCTCCCAAACACTAGAAAAGTGGTCAAAAATGGTCATTACACAAATTGGTTAAACCCAAAATTTAACCAATTTGTTTAGGGGACCATTTTTGTCCATTTTTTAGTGTTTGAGAGTAAATCGTTGATGGTCATTTGCTCACATAGATAACCGGATTTCTATTCCAACCAGCCAGTGTTGGAGAGATGGTCTGCCAGATTACATAATGCATACCAGAGCCATAACTAGACTTTTTGGTGCCCTGTGACAGAGAATTATATGCCCTCCCCCCCATTTTTGCAATATGGACAAAAGGCGCATGCCTTGTGGGGAAGGGGCATAACAAGATTGGTCTCAGAGAAAGCACATGAGATATGAAGATATATCTAGTATACTTGACACTCAATGGTTTGTGGTATTGCAGGGGTGCCCTCCTTAAATGCATATACAGTCACACATGGCATGTTTGTGTAAATGGCATATCAGCAGTCAGCACTAACTGGTGACATGCCATTTGTACAAGTAAGCCATGTGTGACTAATATATAAACATACTTTATTAAATAACACCTCAAACTATCATACCCAGGATTCAAACCTAAAACCTGTTAAATTCTAATCAAACACCCTACCCATTGAGCTACTTGATCCTGCATCTATTCTAACCTCCAAAAACAGATTCAGTTGCATTTTCCAGCGTGTTTTGTTTGCGCCTTTGCAAATGTCTTACATCGACAAACTTATTTAGTACTATTTTGCAAATAGGGTTACATTGTCGCAACATTGTGTTCCCTAATTGCTTGATTTTTTAAATGCAAAAATTGATAAAGACACCTGATAATTGCTCTGTGGAGTCTTCTTTTGTGTCTACTTCTTATCTACATTTAATTCCCTACCTATAATCAAGGCATTTTTAAATGCTGGGTGCTGCCAGGACGTGAGGCCTACCTAGTCTTTAGATCTGAATTTGAATGTACTTGTGAACTAACTTAATTTCCTACTTCTAAATTCATTCCTAAATTCACTACTTACATTAATCCTGTAGTTGGGCATTTTGAGCCTTCAATTGTGGGCATTGTTTTGTGTCCAGACCAGCAGCTGGTGGTGTGCATTTGCTGGAAAGGCATCGAAGACCTCCGATATGCTGCATCTCCTGATGTGTGTCTGCCTCAAGTGGCTGTCAGCAAATGCATGCTAGACACCCCATTCCAAGCTGATTGTGACATCACGGAACATGCATCATAGAACAGGCATGCTAGAACATGGGTCTTCAACCTGCGACCCTCCAGCTGCTGTGGAACTACATATCCCAGCATGCCCTGCCTCAGTTTTAGCATACCTTAAAAGCAAAACTGTGGCAGGGCATGCTGGGATGTGTAGTTTCACAGCAGCTGGAGGGCCACAGGATGAAGACCCATGTGCTAGAACCAAACCGCAGGTACATTGAATGCTAGCAAGCTGAATGTTTAAATCCTTTTTGTTCCGCAGCATTCCAATGCGGAAGATTCCATGGAACCAGAGATTATTCCATTGAGAAGGACATGCTGCCTGGATGACTGCACTGTGCAAATTAAATCACGGAGCCAGTTGGCTTGTGGGTGGCTCTGGTGACTGGGTGGTTGGGTGGGCGGTGTGTCGGAGGTGGAGCACATGCAAATGAATGTGTATCATCCAGCTAGTGAGAGAGAAAACTCATGTAGGAGTGTGCCTGCTTGTCAGTGAGTTATGCACCTTGCCAGACGTCAAATCTACATGGAGCAACTGGAGGGGACAAGAGCAGGTTTGGAAAATATAGACAGAAGAGCATATATGCTGGCGCATTCTCCATGATTGTGTCAGCTTATGTTTTGGTGCACTGCACTTTCCTCCACTAAGTTTTAGCCATTTTGTTTAAACGCAAGTGTAGTTGCTTCTCGCTCTTTTGGCTGTGATATTGTATTGTGGTTGAAGAGTCTGCTGGAGGGATTGTTTTCTTCATTGGCGAGAGACTGAAGATATTCCAGGATGGAAGGCTTGGGAACACTATCCGTTTTTCAGTTGTGGAAGAGTTGAAAGACCGGATTGGACTACATTCTATAGTAAAGGGTATCTTTGTATTTATTAATCCTCCCTTTATATGTGTCTGTCTTTCAATAAAGCTTTGGGCTTGTGATTCCGTCACCCTCTTACACTCCACACCCATAGCCTTATTAACTATTGTATTGTTTAAATGTATAGTGCAGTTCATGATTTATAGTGTAGGCTGACCTGTGCTGTAGTTCTTGAACTGTACTATACCGACAGCATTTGTATTGTGTTTTGGCTGTGCTGCAACACAGTACTTATGTGTGTAATGTTTATGTATGTTTTTTTGCTTCTTTATGTCAATAAAGACTGCTTTTTCAATCCAATATCTGAAAACAATCAATGTTTATCTTTGATGGCAATAGAAGTGGTATGATATTTGCTGCTTTTGAAAGGCAATATCTGATATGTCCCCTATCTGGGAACCATATATTAAATGGCTTTTCAGATAAGGGAGATGGGAGAAGAGCTTTCAGTACTTGTAGGACCGATGCACATTTCCTATTCTAGCCTCCAAAAACAGATTCAGTTGCATTTTCCAGCGTGTTTTGGATGCGCCTTTGCAAATGTCTTACATCGACAAACTTATTTAGTACTATTTTGCAAATAGGGTTACATTGTTGCAACCTAATTGCTTGATTTTTTAAATGCAACAATTGATAAAAACACCTGATAACTGCTCTGCGGAGTCTTATTTTGTGTCTACTTCTTATCTACATTTAATTCCGTACCTCTAATCAAGGCATTTTTAAATGCTGGCGGCTGCCAGGACGTGAGGCCTACCTAGACTTTAGATCTGAATTTGAATGTACTTGTGAACTAACTTAATTTCCTACTTCTAAATTCATTCCTAAATTTACTACTTACATGAATCCTGTAGTTGGGCATTTTGGGACTTCGATTGTGGGCATTGTTTTGTGTCCAGACCAGCAGCAGGTGGTGTGCATTTGCTGGAAAGGCATCGAAGACCTCCGATATGCTGCATCTCCTGATGTGTGTCTCCCTCAAGTGGCTGTCAGCAAATGCCTGCTAGACACCCCATTCCAAGCTGATTGTGACATCACGGAACATGCATCATAGAACAGGCATGCTAAAACATGGGTCTTCAACCTGCGACCCTCCAGCTGCTGTGGAACTACACATCCCAGCATGCCCTGCCTCAGTTTTAGCATACCTTATAGCAAAACTGTGGCAGGGCATGCTGGGATGTGTAGTTTCACAGCAGCTGGAGGGCCACAGGATGAAGACCCATGTGCTAGAGCCAAGCCGCAGGTACATTGAATGCTAGCAAGCTGAATATTTAAATCCTTTTTGTTCCGCAGCATTCCAATGCGGAAGATTCCATGGAACCAGAGATCCTTCCATTGAGAAGGACATGCTGCCTGGATGACTACACTGTGCAAATTAAATCACGGAGCCAGTTGGTTTGTGGGTGGCTCTGGTGACTGGGTGGTTGGGTGGGTGGTGTGTCGGAGGTGGAGCACATGCAAATGATTGTGTATCATCCAGCTAGTGAGAGTGAAAACTCATGCAGGAGTGTGCCTGCTTGTCAGTGGGTTATGCACCTTGCCAGACGTTAAATCTACATAGAGCAGCTGGAGGGGACAAGAGCAGGTTTGCAAAATATAGATAGAAGAGCATATATGCTGGCGCATTCTCCATGATTGTGTCAGCTTATGTTTTGGTGCACTGCACTTTCCTCCACTAAGTTTTAGCCATTTTTGTTAAGCTCAAGTGTAGTTGCTTCTCGGCCTTTTGGCTGTGATCTTGTATTGTGGTTGAAGGGTCTGCTGGAGGGAGGGATTGCTTTCTTCATTGGCGAAAGACCAAAGATATTCCAGGATGGAAGGCTTGGGAACACTATCCGTTTTTCAATTGTGGAAGAGTTGAAAGACCGGATTGGACTACATTCTATAGTAAAGGATGTCTTTCTATTTATTAATCCTCCCCTTATATGTGTCAGTCTTTCAATAAAGCTTCGGGCTTGTGATTCCCTCACCCTCTTACACTCCACACCCATAGCCTTATTAACTGTTGTATTATTGTACAGTTTAAATGTATAGTGCAGTTCATGATTTATAGTGTAGGCTGGCCTGTGCTGTAGTTCTTGAACTGTACTATACCGTCAGCATTTCTATTGTGTTTTGGCATTGCCGCAACGCGGTACTTATGTGTGTAATGTTTATGTATGTTTTTTTGCTTCTTTATGTGCATCGGTCCTACAAGTACTGAAAGCTCTTCTCCCATCTCCCTTTTCTGAAAAGCCATTTAATATATGGTTCCCAGATAGGGGACATATCAGATATTGCCTTTCAAAAGCATCAAATATCATACCACTTTTATTGCCATCAAAGATAAACATTGATTGTTTTCAGATATTGGCTTGAAAAAGCAGTTTTTATTGACATTAAAAAAACATACATAAACATTACACACATAAGTACAGTGTTGCAGCACAGCCAAAACACAATACAAATGCTGACGGTATAGTACAGTTCCAGAACTACAGCACAGGCCAGCCTACACTATAAATCATGAACTGCACTATACATTTAAACTATACAATAATACAACAGTTAATAAGGCTATGGGTGTGGAGTGTAAGAGGGTGAGGGATTCACAAAACCGAAGCTTTATTGTAACACAGACACATATAAGGGGAGGGTCAATAAATAGAAAGATATCCTTTACTATAGAATGTAGTCCAATCCGACCTCTGTGCTCTTCCACAACTGAAAAACAGATAGTGTTCCCAAGCCTTCCATCCTGGAATATCTTTGGTCTTTCGCCAATGAAGAAAACAATCCCTCCCTCCAGCAGACCCTTCAACCACGATACAAGATCACAGCCAAAAGGCCGAGAAGCAACTACACTTGAGCTTAACAAAAATGGCTAAAACTTAGTGGAGGAAAGTGCAGTGCACCAAAACATAAGCTGACACAATCATGGAGAATGCGCCAGCATATATGCTCTTCTATCTATATTTTGCAAACCTGCTCTTGTCCCCTCCAGCTGCTCTATGTAGATTTAACGTCTGGCAAGGTGCATAACCCACTGACAAGCAGGCACACTCCTGCATGAGTTTTCTCTCTCACTAGCTGGATGATACACAATCATTTGCATGCGCTCCACTTCCGACACACCACCCACCCAACCACCCAGTCACCAGAGCCACCCACAAGCCAACTGGCTCCGTGATTTAATTTGCACAGTGTAGTCATCCAGGCAGCATGTCCTTCTCAATGGAAGGATCTCTGGTTCCATGGAATCTTCCGCATTGGAATGCTGCGGAACAAAAAGGATTTAAATATTCAGCTTGCTAGCATTCAATGTACCTGCGGCTTGGCTCTAGCACATGGGTCTTCATCCTGTGGCCCTCCAGCTGCTGTGAAACTACACATCCCAGCATGCCCTGCCACAGTTTTGCTATTAAGGTATGCTAAAACTGAGGCAGGGCATGCTGGGATGTGTAGTTCCACAGCAGCTGGAGGGTCGCAGGTTGAAGACCCATGTTTTAGCATGCCTGTTCTATGATGCATGTTCCATGATGTCACAATCAGCTTGGAATGGGGTGTCTAGCAGGCATTTGCTGACAGCCACTTGAGGGAGACACACATCAGGAGATGCAGCATATCGGAGGTCTTCGATGCCTTTCCAGCAAATGCACACCACCTGCTGCTGGTCTGGACACAAAACAATGCCCACAATCGAAGTCCCAAAATGCCCAACTACAGGATTCATGTAAGTAGTGAATTTAGGAATGAATTTAGAAGTAGGAAATTAAGTTAGTTCACAAGTACATTCAAATTCAGATGTAAAGACTAAACACAAAACACAAAATAAGACTCCACAGAGCAATTATCAGGTGTCTTTATCAATTGTTGCATTTAAAAAATCAAGCAATTAGGGAACACAATGTTGCGACAATGTAACCCTATTTGCAAAATAGTACTAAATAAGTTTGTCGATGTAAGACATTTGCAAAGGCGCAAACAAAACACGCTGGAAAATGCAACTGAATCTGTTTTTGGAGGTTAGAAAAGATGCAGGATCAAGTAGCTCCATGGTTAGGGTGTTTGATTAGAATTCAACAGGTTATAGGTTTGAATCCAGGGTATGATAGTTTGAGGTGTTATTTAATAAAGTATGTTTATATATTAGTCACACATGGCTTACTTGTACAAATGGCATGTCACCAGTTAGTGCTGATATGCCTTTTGCACTAAAACAAATTAAAATGGTAAAAGTTATTGTACTTTAAGTAAAAATAAAAGCTAAAATATCAATCCCAGTTTTGGATTACTTTAATGAACAAAAAAAAAATGCATATAGCAAAGGATAGTTTCAATCTGCCTACCTCTGGGTTATGGGCCCAGCATGCTTCCATTGCAGTACTCTGCTGCACATGTAAGTGCAAGAGATCCTGAAGCACTCACTCATCATGCGAAAGTACCAATGTGTTTCTTCATTGGTTGCTGGAAGAAACATCTTACAAAAACTCTCCAGATTATTGACTTTTTAAAGTTTTTCTAGGAAACGTTCTAGATGAATGCTTATTAATCTTTGTCAGTATGTACTTTTTGCAAAGTGTCTCTGTGGCGCAATCGGTTAGTGTGTTCAGCTATTAATCAAAAGGTTGGTGGTTCAATCCCACCCAGGGACGTAATTGACCTTGTAATCAGATTTTGGTGATATTTAAGTAGACAAGTCAAAATTGCAAACCCCCTCTTATGGTGTAGGGTACCTGGCCTTCTCTGATGTAATCAGAGTTAGATTTGATTAAGTGATTTTATAAAAAAAACAGCTAGGAAGCACAATTTAGCAGTGGGTTGCAGAGAAAAAGAAAAATGCTGGCAGAAAAATCCAATTGAGTGATTAAACAGCTCTTCATTTTCTGGGTTTATTTTTATGATAACAAATTTGTTCTCTGAAAAGTGTCCACAAAGCCAAGTATCTGATTAACATCTTTGTAGGGATGTTTTTTCACCTATTACTAAATTAAACTTGCTTCATTGGAAAGGCAGCAAGATGCATCCTCATTTCAATATCTATGGAAATAATACAGGTTGACACCAGGAAACATTAACGCCACTGCATCTTTGTTGTTTTCTCATGTGGAAGTCTGTTTAATGTGAAAACAAGGTGATATCTAATTAGCACACAGGTAAGGAATTAAGAAAATCTTTATTTAAGGGTGAAGATGTTTCTCACAAAATCGTTGCCCCAATGCATCATTGAAATTCAAGCTGGAAAGATGATTTTAATATATCACTTGTACATTTTGTATTGCTCTTCTGGTGACAATGTAGTTTGTTTTTGTCAATTACCATTTTAATAATCGGGTAAAGAAAATTAATTGGATTTTTGAAAGAAAACAATACTGTCAATATACTATTAAAACAAATTAAAATGGTAAAAGTTATTGTACTTTAAGTAAAAATAAAAGAGCAAAAATATCAATCCCAGTTTTGGATTAATTTAATTAACAAAAAAAAAATGCATATAGCAGAGGATAGTTTCAATCTGCCTACCTCTGGGTTATGGACCCAGCATGCTTCCATTACAGTACTCTGCTGCACATGTAAGTGCAAGAGATCCTGAAGCACTCACTCATCATGGGAAAGTACCAATGTGTTTCTTCATTGGTTGATGGAAGAAACATCTTACAAAAACTCTCCACATTATTGACTTTTTAAAATGTTTCTAGGAATCGTTCTAGATGAATGCTTATTAGCCTTTGTCAGTATGTACTTTTGCAAAGTGTCGCTGTGGCGCAATCAGTTAGTGTGTAAGGCTATTAACCAAAAGGTTGGTGGTTCAATCCCACCCAGGGACTTAATTGACCTTGTTATCAGATTTTGGTGATCTTTAAGTAGACAAGTCAAAATTTCAAACCCCCTGTTATGGTGTAGGGTACCTGGCCTTCTCTGATGTAATCAGAGTTAGATTTGATTCAGTGATTTTATAAAAACAGCTAGGAAGCACAATTTAGCAGTGGGTTGCAGAGAAAAAGAAATATGCTGGCAGAAAAATCCAATTGAGTGATTAAACAGCTCTTCATTTTCTGGCTTTATTTTTATGCTAACTAATTTGTTCTCTGAAAAGTGTCCACAAAGCCAAGTATCTGATTAACATATTTGTAGGGATGGTTTTTCACCTATTACTAAATTAAACTTGCTTCATTGGAAAGGCAGCAAGATGCATCCTCATTTCAATATCTACTGAAATAATACAGGTTGACACCAGGAAACATTAACGCCACTGCATCCTTGCTGCTTTCTCATGTGGAAGTCTGTTTAATGTGAAAACAAGGTGATATCTAATTAGCACACAGGTAAGGAATTAAGAAAATCTTTATTTAAGGGTGAAGATGTTTCTCACAAAATCGTTGCCCCAATGCATCATTGAAATTCAAGCTGGAAAGATGATTTTAATATATCACTTGTACATTTTGTATTGCTCTTCTGGTGACAATGTAGTTTGTTTTTGTCAATTACCATTTTAATAATCGGGTAAAGAAAATTAAGTGGATTTTTGAAAGAAAACAATACTGTCAATATACTATTAAAACAAATTAAAATGGTAAAAGTTATTGTACTTTAAGTAAAAATAAAAGCTAAAATATCAATCCCAGTTTTGGATTACTTTAATGAACAAAAAAAAAATGCATATAGCAAAGGATAGTTTCAATCTGCCTACCTCTGGGTTATGGGCCCAGCATGCTTCCATTGCAGTACTCTGCTGCACATGTAAGTGCAAGAGATCCTGAAGCACTCACTCATCATGCGAAAGTACCAATGTGTTTCTTCATTGGTTGCTGGAAGAAACATCTTACAAAAACTCTCCAGATTATTGACTTTTTAAAGTTTTTCTAGGAAACGTTCTAGATGAATGCTTATTAGTCTTTGTCAGTATGTACTTTTTGCAAAGTGTCTCTGTGGCGCAATCGGTTAGTGTGTTCAGCTATTAGTCAAAAGGTTGGTGGTTCAATCCCACCCAGGGACGTAATTGACCTTGTGATCAGATTTTGGTGATATTTAAGTAGACAAGTCAAAATTGCAAACCCCCTCTTATGGTGTAGGGTACCTGGCCTTCTCTGATGTAATCAGAGTTAGATTTGATTAAGTGATTTTATAAAAAATCAGCTAGGAAGCACAATTTAGCAGTGGGTTGCAGAGAAAAAGAAAAATGCTGGCAGAAAAATCCAATTGAGTGATTAAACAGCTCTTCATTTTCTGGCTTTATTTTTATGATAACAAATTTGTTCTCTGAAAAGTGTCCACAAAGCCAAGTATCTGATTAACATCTTTGTAGGGATGGTTTTTCACCTATTACTAAATTAAACTTGCTTCATTGGAAAGGCAGCAAGATGCATCCTCATTTCAATATCTATGGAAATAATACAGGTTGACACCAGGAAACATTAACGCCACTGCATCTTTGCTGTTTTCTCATGTGGAAGTCTGTTTAATGTGAAAACAAGGTGATATCTAATTAGCACACAGGTAAGGAATTATGAAAATCTTTATTTAAGGGTGAAGATGTTTCTCACAAAATCGTTGCCCCAATGCATCATTGAAATTCAAGCTGGAAAGATGATTTTAATATATCACTTGTACATTTTGTATTGCTCTTCTGGTGACAATGTAGTTTGTTTTTGTCAATTACCATTTTAATAATCGGGTAAAGAAAATTAATTGGATTTTTGAAAGAAAACAATACTGTCAATATACTATTAAAACAAATTAAAATGGTAAAAGTTATTGTACTTTAAGTAAAAATAAAAGAGCAAAAATATCAATCCCAGTTTTGGATTACTTTAATTAACAAAAAAAATGCATATAGCAGAGGATAGTTTCAATCTGCCTACCTCTGGGTTATGGACCCAGCATGCTTCCATTACAGTACTCTGCTGCACATGTAAGTGCAAGAGATCCTGAAGCACTCACTCATCATGGGAAAGTACCAATGTGTTTCTTCATTGGTTGATGGAAGAAACATCTTACAAAAACTCTCCACATTATTGACTTTTTAAAATGTTTCTAGGAATCGTTCTAGATGAATGCTTATTAGCCTTTGTCAGTATATAGTTTTGCAAAGTGTTGCTGTGGCGCAATCAGTTAGTGTGTAAGGCTATTAACCAAAAGGT
>NW_026969801.1:0-26428 GCF_028390025.1 Pseudophryne corroboree
GCAAGAAAAGGGTAATAAGAAACGAAATAATTTCCAAACATAAATATATATGTTAAAATTGGATATGAATGTAGGAAGAAAACGAGGTAGTCACTGGTGGGCAGGGGAGAGAACATGCTAAAAGCTCCATGCAGGCAGAAGGGGACAACGCGAGCTGCAAGAGTAAGAGTTGGCAGTTGAAGTGAGAGGGATAGGCAGCTGAAACAGCAGAGCGGATCGGAGGTGCCCGGAGGAAAGCTCTGGTAATCAGGTAGCCCCATTATTACAGAGGGAGTGTAAACCCGGAGGCTGGCCGCAGCAAACAGGAGGTGGTGGATGAACTGAGTGTGGGATACCAAGGGCACTGTGATGCTGAGAGGACGGAGAGGATGAGGTAGTGTCAGTTGTACAGGCATTGCATATGAAGCACTGGGAGTGACTTGAGAAGCCAAAGGCGGGTACAGGGGAGGTATTAGCAGTCAGTAGGCCTCATATGGAAATATGGGAAGTGGGAGGATGCCTATGGTCGTTGTTATATAAAATGACTGGACATTGTTAATGAATTTCAATTAAAGGCATTGACTGCATACATTAACCCTTCATTAGTACAGAAAGAACTTTGGCCCTCATTACGAGTTGATCGCTAGCTGCTTTCGTTCGCAGCACAGCGATCAGGCTAAAAATCGACACTTCTGCGCATGCGTTTGTGGCTCAATGCGCACGCGCAACGTACTTTCACAAAAGCCGATGCAGTTTTACACAAGCTCTAGCGACGCTTTTCAGTTGCACTGCTGGCCGCAGAGTGATTGACAGAAAGTGGGTGTTTCTGGGTGGTAACTGACCGTTTTTCGGGGAGTGTGTGAAAAAACGCAGGCGTGCCAGATAAAAACGCAGGAGTGGATGGAAAACGTAGGCGTGGCTGGGCGAACGCAGGGCGTGTTTGTGACGTCAAAACAGGAACTAAATAGTCTGAAGTGATCGCAAGCTAGGAGTAGGTCTCGAGCTACTCTGTAACTGCACAATCTTTTTTTGTAGCGGCGGTTTAGCGTTTGCACGGCTGCTAAAAGCAGCTAGCGAGCGATCGACTCGGAATGAGGGCCTTTATCCACTACGGAGTGAAAAATAATATAGTCAAGTGACTTGACGAGATAAAGACAGTGATACAAGCTGACTAATAGGCGTGCGCAGCACATTTTATTAGGGGGTGCACCGTCGGAGGGGTGTGTCTAGCACCATCTATTGACAGTCAACGCAATATAAAATATCCATTCTTGTACCAATACTAATAAAGCAGATACATTGTCAGATGTTGTGGTGTGCACCAAACAAACACCCCTGATGGCACTCACTGCAATTACACTGCTCCTCCTCAGCCTGGTCTGGCTCCCCCCTCTTTCCGCTGTAAGCTGCAGCAGCTTACCTACAAGTCAGTCACTCACTCACTGACACTGACAGTCGCAGACTAGTACTGCTGCTGCTGGAAAAATGAGTGACATGTCAATGCTGCTGCCGACCACCTGCCAGTATTGAATTTGTCTTCCTAAGAGGAATGCTGGCGTCCTCATCAGTGGCTGGCGTTGGCATAGCATAGAAGGAGAGAGGTGACGGGTGGGCGTGCGAGCAGCATGATGTAATCACTAGTGATGAGCGGGTTCGGTTTCTCGGAAACCGAACCCCCTCGAACTTCAGCCTTTTTACACGGGTCCGAGCCGTGCTCGGTTTCTCCCGTGTGGCTCGGGTAAACCGAGCGCGCCCGAACGTCATCATCCCGCTGTCGGATTCTCGCGAGACTCGGATTCTATATAAGCAGCCGCGCGTCGCCGCCATTTTCACACGTGCATTGAGATTGATAGGGAGAGGACGTGGCGGGCGTCCTCTCCGTTATAGAAGAAAAGAGTGACTTAGTTATAATTGTGGGGAGGATTGGGGACGGGGAGCAGCTGTTAGGGAGTACAGTGCAGGGTTTTGATTATAATACCACCAGTGAGTTTAATCCGTTGTTTCTCTGCCTGAAAAAAACGCTCCACCATATCTGTGCTCAGTGTGCTGCACTGCTGCATGATATATCTGTGCTGAGTGCACTGCTCACACTGCCTAATTGTGGGGACTGGGGAGCAGTTATAGCAGGAGTACAGTGCACAGTTTTGCTGACAGTGACCACCAGTCCAGTATACGTTTGTCTGCCTGAAAAACACTCCTGTGGTGGCTTTTTTTTTCTTCATACTAGTTTAGCAGTCTGCTGACAGTGTCCACCAGGTCCGTTATTATTATACAGTATATTATATATATATATAGCAGTACGGTAGGCCACGGCTGTACCTACCTCTGTGTCGTCAGTCGTCGTCCATAAGTAATATAATACTATACTATCCATCCATCTACATTGTATACCTGTGGTGGCTTTTTTTTTTCTTCATACCAGTTTAGCAGTCTGCTGACAGTGTCCACCAGGTCCGTTATTATTATACAGTATATTATATATATATATATAGCAGTATGGTAGGCCACGGCTGTACCTACCTCTGTGTCGTCAGTCGTCGTCCATAAGTAATATAATACTATACTATCCATCCATCTACATTGTATACCTGTGGTGGCTTTTTTTTTCTTCATACTAGTTTAGCAGTCTGCTGACAGTGTCCACCAGGTCCGTTATTATATTATACAGTATATTATATATATATATAGCAGTACGGTAGGCCACGGCTGTACCTACCTCTGTGTCGTCACTCATCCTCCATAAGTAATATAATACTATACTATCCATCCATCTACAATGTATACCTGTGGTGGCTTTTTTTTTCTTCATACTAGTTTAGCAGTCTGCTGACAGTGTCCACCAGGTCCGTTATTATTATACAGTATATTATATATATATATATAGCAGTATGGTAGGCCACGGCTGTACCTACCTCTGTGTCGTCACTCGTCCTCCATAAGTAATATAATACTATACTATCCATCCATCTACATTGTATACCTGTGGTGGCTTTTTTTTTCTTCATACTAGTTTTGTAGTCTGCTGACAATGTCCACCAGGTCAGTTATTATATTATACAGTATATTATATATATATAGCAGTACGGTAGGCCACGGCTATACCTACCTCTGTGTCGTCAGTCGTCGTCCATAAGTAATATAATACTATACTATCCATCCATCTACATTGTATACCTGTGGTGGCTTTTTTTTTTCTTCATACTAGTTTAGCAGTCTGCTGACAGTGTCCACCAGGTCCGTTATGATACTATACAGTATATTATATATATATAGCAGTACGGTAGGCCACGGCTGTACCTACCTCTGTGTCGTCAGTCGTCGTCCATAAGTAATATAATACTATACTATCCATCCATCTACATTGTATACCTGTGGTGGCTTTTTTTTTCTTCATACTAGTTTAGCAGTCTGCTGACAGTGTCCACCAGGTCCGTTATTATTATACAGTATATTATATATATATATAGCAGTACGGTAGGCCACGGCTGTACCTACCTCTGTGTCGTCAGTCGTCGTCCATAAGTAATATAATACTATACTATCCATCCATCTACATTGTATACCTGTGGTGGCTTTTAGTTGTGCGCATTAAAATATGGAGAACAAAAATGTGGAGGTTAAAAAAATAGGGAAAGATCAAGATCCACTTCCACCTCGTGCTGAAGCTGCTGCCACTAGTCATGGCCGAGACGATGAAATGCCATCAACGTCGTCTGCCAAGGCCGATGCTCAATGTCATAGTACAGAGCATGTAAAATCCAAAACACAAAAGATCAGTAAAAAAATGACCCAAAAATCAAAATTAAAAGCGTCTGAGGAGAAGCGTAAACTTGCCAATATGCCATTTACGACACGGAGTGGCAAGGAACGGCTGAGGCCCTGGCCTATGTTCATGGCTAGTGGTTCAGCTTCACATGAGGATGGAAGCACTCATCCTCTCGCTAGAAAAAAGAAAAGACTTAAGGTGGCAAAAGCACAGCAAAGAACTGTGCGTTCTTCAAAATCACAAATCCCCAAGGAGAGTCCAATTGTGTCGGTTGCGATGCCTGACCTTCCCAACACTGGACGGGAAGAGCTTGCGCCTTCCACCATTTGCACGACCCCTACAAGTGCTGGAAGGAGCACCCGCAGTCCAGTTCCTGATAGTCAAATTGAAGATGTCAGTGTTGAAGTACACCAGGATGAGGATATGGGTGTTGCTGGCGCTGGGGAGGAAATTGACAGGAGGATTCTGATGGTGAGGTGGTTTGTTTAAGTTAGGCACCCGGGGAGACACCTGTTGTCCGTGGGACGAATATGGCCATTGACATGCCTGGTCAAAATACAAAAAAAATCAGCTCTTCGGTGTGGAATTATTTCAACACAAATGCGGACAACAGGTGTCAAGCCGTGTGTTGTCTTTGACAAGCTGTAATAAGTAGGGGTAAGGACGTTAACCACCTCGGAACATCCTCATTTATACGTCACCTGCAGCGCATTCATCATAAGTCAGTGACAAGTTCAAAAACTTTGGGCGACAGCGGAAGCAGTCCACTGACCAGTAAATCCCTTCCTCTTGTAACCAAGCTCCCACAAACCACACCACCAACTCCCTCAGTGTCAATTTCCTCCTTACCCAGGAAAGCCAATAGTCCTGCAGGCCATGTCACTGGCAAGTCTGACAAGTCCTCTACTGCCTGGGATTCCTCCGATGCATCCTTGAGTGTAACGCCTACTGCTGCTGGCGCTGCTGTTGTTGCTGCTGGGAGTCGATCGGCATCCCAGAGGGGAAGTCGGAAGACCACTTGTACTACTTCCAGTAAGCAATTGACTGTCCAACAGTCCTTTGCGAGGAAGATGAAATATCACAGCAGTCATCCTGCTGCAAAGCGGATAACTGAGGCCTTGGCAGCCTGGGCGGTGAGAAACGTGGTTCCGGTATCCATCGTTACTTCAGAGCCAACTATAGACTTGATTAAGGTACTGTGTCCCCGGTACCAAATACCATCTAGGCTCCATTTCTCTAGGCAGGCGATACCGAGAATGTACACAGACCTCAGAAAAAGAGTCACCAGTGTCCTAAAAAATGCAGTTGTACCCAATGTCCACTTAACCACGGACATGTGGACAAGTGGAGTAGGGCAGACTCAGGACTACATGACTGTGACAGCCCACTGGGTAGATGTATTGCCTCCCGCTGCAAGAACAGCAGCGGCGGCACCAGTAGCAGCATCTCGCAAACGCCAACTCGTTCCTAGGCAGGCTATGCTTTGTATCACCGCTTTCCAGAATACGCACACAGCTGAAAACCTCTTACGGCAACTGAGAAAGATCATCGCAGAATGGCTTACCCCAATTGGACTCTCCGGGGGATTTGTGGCATCGGACAACGCCAGCAATATTGTGCGTGCATTACATCTGGGCAAATTCCAGCACGTCCCATGTTTTGCACATACCTTGAATTTGGTGGTGCAGAATTGTTTAAAAAACGACAGGGGCGTGCAAGAGATGCTGTCGGTGGCCAGAAGAATTGCGGGCCACTTTCAGCGTACAGGCACCGCGTACAGAAGACTGGAGCACCACCAAAAACGCCTGAACCTGCCCTGCCATCATCTGAAGCAAGAGGTGGTAACGAGGTGGAATTCAACCCTCTATATGCTTCAGAGGATGGAGGAGCAGCAAAAGGCCATTCAAGCCTATACATCTGCCCACGATATAGGCAAAGGAGGTGGAATGCACCTGTCTCAAGCGCAGTGGAGAATGATTTCAACGTTGTGCAAGGTTCTGCAACCTTTTGAACTTGCCACACGTGAAGTCAGTTCAGACACTGCCAGCCTGAGTCAGGTCATTCCCCTCATCAGGCTTTTGCAGAAGAAGCTGGAGACATTGAAGGAGGAGCTAAAACAGAGCGATTCCGCTAGGCATGTGGGACTTGTGGATGGAGCCCTTCATTCGCTTAACCAGGATTCACGGGTGGTCAATCTGTTGAAATCAGAGCACTACATTTTGGCCACCGTGCTCGATCCTAGATTTAAAACCTACCTTGTATCTCTCTTTCCGGCAGACACAAGTCTGCAGGGGTTCAAAGACCTGCTGGTGAGAAAATTGTCAAGTCAAGCGGAACGTGACCCGTCAACAGCTCCTCCTTCACATTCTCCCGCAACTGGGGGTGCGAGGAAAAGGCTACGAATTCCGAGCCCACCCACTGGCGGTGATGCAGGGCAGTCTGGAGCGAGTGCTGACATCTGGTCCGGACTGAAGGACCTGCCAACGATTACTGACATGTCGTCTACTGTCACTGCATATGATTCTCTCACCATTGAAAGAATGGTGGAGGATTATATGAGTGACCGCATCCAAGTAGGCACGTCAGACAGTCCGTACGTATACTGGCAGGAAAAAGAGGCAATTTGGAGGCCCTTGCACAAACTGGCTTTATTCTACCTAAGTTGCTCTCCCTCCAGTGTGTACTCCGAAAGAGTGTTTAGTGCCGCCGCTCACCTTGTCAGCAATCGGCGTACGAGGTTACTTCCAGAAAATGTGGAGAAGATGATGTTCATTAAAATGAATTATAATCAATTCCTCCGTGGAGACATTCACCAGCAGCAATTGCCTCCAGAAAGTACACGGGGACCTGAGATGGTGGATTCCAGTGGGGACGAATTAATAATCTGTGAGGAGGGGGCTGTACACAGTGAAAGGGGTGATGAATCGGACGATGATGATGAGGTGGACATCTTGCCTCTGTAGAGCCAGTTTGTGCAAGGAGAGATTGATTGCTTCTTTTTTGGTGGGGGCCCAAACCAACCAGTCATTTCAGTCACAGTCATGTGGCAGACCCTGTCGCTGAAATGATTGGTTCGTTAAAGTGTGCATGTCCTGTTTATACAACATAAGGGTGGGTGGGAGGGCCCAAGGACAATTCCATCTTGCACCTCTTTTTTCTTTCATTTTTCTTTGCGTCATGTGCTGTTTGGGGAGTATTTTTTTGAAGGGCCATCCTGCGTGACACTGCAGTGCCACTCCTAGATGGGCCAGGTGTTTGTGTCGGCCACTAGGGTCGCTTAGCTTAGTCACACAGCTACCTCATTGCGCCTCTTTTTTTCTTTGCGTCATGTGCTGTTTGGGGAGTATTTTTTTGAAGGGCCATCCTGCGTGACACTGCAGTGACACTCCTAGATGGGCCAGGTGTTTGTGTCGGCCACTAGGGTCGCTTAGCTTAGTCACACAGCTACCTCATTGCGCCTCTTTTTTTACTTTGCGTCATGTGCTGTTTGGGGAGTATTTTTATGAAGGGCCATCCTTCGTGACACTGCAGTGACACTCCTAGATGGGCCAGGTGTTTGTGTCGGCCACTAGGGTCGCTTAGCTTAGTCACACAGCTACCTCATTGCGCCTCTTTTTTTCTTTGCGTCATGTGCTGTTTGGGGAGTATTTTTTTGAAGGACCATCCTGTCTGACACTGCAGTGCCACTCCTAGATGGGCCAGGTGTTTGTGTCGGCCACTTGTGTCGCTTAGCTTAGCAATCCAGCGACCTCGGTGCAAATTTTAGGACTAAAAATAATATTGTGAGGTGTGAGGTGTTCAGAATAGACTGAAAATGAGTGGAAATTATGGTTATTAAGGTTAATAATACTATGGGATCAAAATGACCCCCAAATTCTATGATTTAAGCTGTTTTTTAGGGTTTTTTGAAAAAAACACCCGAATCCAAAACACACCCGAATCCGACAAAAAAAAATTCGGTGAGGTTTTGCCAAAACGCGTTCGAACCCAAAACACGGCCGCGGAACCGAACCCAAAACCAAAACACAAAACCCGGAAAATTGCCGATGCACATCACTAGTAATCACATCACATCACGTTGTTTTTGTACATGGAGGCGGAGCCGGGAGTTTGAAAGCCGGTGGCAGTGGCACCCTTGATTAACCCAGGCGTCCGGTCAGTAATGCAGACCTGACAGGGTGCAACGCAGAGGGGAAAGTAATCAGCCTGCACGGCGATCGCTGCATCAGGCATGTGAGATTGGGGTGGCAGACATTAGGGGGTGCCTGTGCGCACCAGGCACCCCCCCTGCGCACACCTATGAGCATATCATAAGCATTACTCTAGGATGACCCACAGCGAATGATTACAACAGAGACTGGGGAGAGTTAAACATAATACGTAGTATAAACTGATGGTCCACGGAGGAACTCTATAGGTAGAGACACCAACTGCAACTGCAGTTCTACACAGGTACCGAAGTAGCATTGCTTTAATATTAAACACAATTAGTACTGTACCCGGTGCATAAGGATTGGTACTGATAAAGCACCCCCCACCATACTCCCGTATTGTTCAACCACAGCTACAATATCAGCTACCATATAGTCATCTACCATTACTTTCGACACCACATATAGTCTATATAGAACTATAGAGATAATTGCCGACTGGCTGACTACTACAAGGACACAAAGCAACTTCTCAATATGCTGGAAGTTATGTAGAGACTTACAGTTGAATGCGCTTCCAACTGTACAAGCATCTGTGATCGTCATCGAAAGACCTATTTAATACTGAATTCACACACAGTACATTGCCTAGTTATTCCGCAGCGGACGTCTACAAATTTGTCTGTAAGGGCCCCAACGATATTCAGGTATTGCAGCAGCAATAATATATTCCATACCGGAGTTGTCAAGTATACACGCTGATACAATTTTTTGGGTATCAGGCAGAAGTACTGTTTTTTTTGTAGTGCATACATATAAAACATTGTATAGGTGTACCATACATGTATTAGTGTGTGTGTTTGAGTGTATATATATATATATATATATATATATAAAGCAATGTATTCTGGCACTCCAGTCATCAAATTACCGTCTCCGGTGCCCTCCTATGGGGTGCAATCCCTGCCAATATGAAACTCCAATGTGGTAGGCGGCACTGAGAGACTTGGCAACGGGAAAAACATGCATAAAAGCCCTGTTGGGCGTGCTTTATTTATGACTCATTTCTCCCGTTGCCAAGTCTCTGAGTGCCGCCTATCACATTGGAGTTTTTTATATATATATATATATATATATATAAATATATATATATAGATATAAATAATGGAAAAGTGCACTCACCAGGGAATAAATAAATAAAAATATTTTTATTCCTCACATAAACATCATGGTTGGTGATCTCAACGTTTCGGTCCACTCCGGACCTTCATCAGGATAAACACAGCATCATCCGTTACAGCATATTGTCACAATCCATAGCAGACCAATCAATGTTGCTTTTTTGGTCTTAGTATGAATATTTATAATATTAGCTTAAATTCTATTGGTTTATTACTATATGATAGAATTAATTCAGCGTTCATGTCAAGTGATTAAAATGACATCTTGTGTCTCTCTATCTGTTATGTGTAATTGACACTTATAGTTAATACAATCTATATTTGTAACAATCCATTTCTTAAAGGTCTGTCTATATCCTCTTCCTCTAGTGTGTGCTGTCACACTGGTGTTCACGTTGCCATGACCAGAGCCGGCCCTAACCAATATGATGCCCTAGGCAAGATTTTGGCTGGTGCCCCCTAGCACCACCGCTAGTTCCACCTCTGACCGTGCACCCCTTTCCCAGCACCATCACCCCTCACCCATAGCAGTCCTTATTTTGGTGTTACTACCCCCTATTTTTTAAATAGAAACAGTGCGCACATTTGGCGCACAGCCCAAAAAGGGGTGTGTTTTTGCTGGGTAGAGGCATGGCCACACAATAGTATCCCCAATTCAAATTACTCCACACAGTAGTGCAACTTTATTCACATTTTATAATGTGTCAAAGTCGAAAAATATTGCAGTACACACATCAAGTACAAACTACACACAGATGGCCTCCGTGCGCGTACTTATTCTGCCGTGCGTGCACATATTCGCAATTTGCGTATGGTCGCTCCCGCGGTTCTGCGTATTAGAGCGTGGTATGAGTATTTACGGTAGTGTTTGTAGTCGCATGGAAAAGCCATAAAAACACATTACATATTTAATCCAAATAGTGCACAATGTACAGATAGTCTCCCTGCACCACACCAGCAGGTTACAACAGTTTAAATGGTATCAGAACAAAGGGATTCACCTTTACAGGATAGGAGCGGACAGAACAAGGTTATAAGGTGGTGTTTGGTATCCAGCTGTAGGGTATTTTAAGGGCAATATTCCGGTGTTGGTTTGCAGAAGATCGCACGCTCCTGCGAATAGTTATGCGCAGGAGCAGAATATAGATATTAACTGTGTTTACTGTACATTTGGTATGCGGCGGGAACCCAGAGGAGACCACCTGCAAGGGCACCTGGAACAGACATCGCCCACCTATTCAAACCAACCTATGACCTCTCCTGTACTGTAAATGACCATCCCTGTGTCCAATGGACAAAGAGATTACAGTATCCATTGTGTTAGGTTTTGGAATATTGTATAAAAGAGCCAGCTGCATGCCCGGCCAGTACACAGACTCTGAAGGTCATCTACCTTGATGACTGAGGACCAGACTGGGAAGCACAGGCGAAACCAAACACGTACAGTATGTACCATTGATTGTAGCCATTATTCTATTGTATTGTATTGTATTGTATTGTATTGTTTATATTGTTACCCCCTGCAAGTAAAGAACTGTTGGTGGGTTAGACCCCAACCTAGTTTCCTTGCTAAGGTTTAAAGTGTATTTACAGCCACTCAGGCTGCTGCATTGTGCTAACAGCATGTAGGCTTGTGTACGCAAACTGTGTAGCCACTACGCCCTTTCGGCGTACGTACGCAGAGTGCGGACACTGTACGATCTTGTGTACGTAAGGTTTGTGAACAATATAAGGGTGAAAAGTTAATTACAGCGGCCACAGCGGCTCAATATTAAAGTGTATCAATTGTGTTTAAAGTATAAGCTTTTTAGTCCTGTAAATAAACCAACGTTTACAATTGGGGGCTCCTCCGGTTTTTCACATGCTCACAGCCTAACAGGTCATAGCAGACTTAATCTATCAGCAAAGGGCGGAAAGTTATCCTACGTAACCTTTTCCTGGTCGATGGATGTGCTGAAAATCCTATATGTGTGCTGTTAGATTGCGTCTGCTCTGTCTGGTCTGCAGAGGTGCTGATAGAAACCGTAAAACAGGAAAAAAGCTACTTAAAAATCTGTGAATTTTTTTTTTTGGTGCCAAAAGCGTACACAAAGGGCACCGATACTTTGCATACTCTCTCACATTGTTGCAGCAAGATTCAGATTGCTAGATTAATTTAGATCTGTGTGAAATCGGAAACATTTGTTGCTATATAGTTAAAATTGAAATAACAGTATTTAAGGAAGTAAGTGTAAAGACACAAACGAAGGTCTGCATAAAGGGTTATACAGAACAAGTTGTGTCTAGTGGGCAATAGTAGTTAGTATTGTTCACATTTATAGAGTTGTGTGATTTATTTTATTGCGGACGCACGGTTTTGTACACGTGTCTCGGACAAAGTACAGGACTGCGCACGCAGCGTAAAAGACACGCGCGGTCACATGTTTACGCAAAGTGCGTAAGAGTGCGGATGATAAGTACAAATTACATGATAGTTTCGTTCAGTTAAAAAGTGGGACAGTAGCCATGCTACAATAGCACATAACTATCCGGTTTCAAAAGCAGATTAGTATAAAACTTTTGTTTAAACTGTATTGCCTCTGGGGGTAAAGCTGCCAATCAGAACAAGTGAAAATTTTCTGTACAGAAAAACAAAGCGTATTTGAGTGAGTGAAAGCGGGAGTGAGTGGGTTGAACCCCGGAATTCGGGATCCCGTCGTTCGGTACACCAAGTGAGTGGAGGCTTGGCGGCGTAAGGCGGCTGACTCATGTTAGTATAGGATTTGGAATACGTAAGTCGAGAGGAGACTTACACAGGAGCATGGTAGGGAATTGTGAATTGTGAACTTTGTGACCCATATAGTTTTTTTGATAGGCTCCGGCTGAGGTTTCGCAGCTTGGGATTCGATTCCAGTGGTCGTAGGGCGGATAGGTAACAAATACCTATACACTGTGCGATTGGACCGCGCTTTTGTGGGTGCGATATATAGCGCAACTTGATACCCTTTTTACGAGCTTTTGCGTAAAATTGTGGTATCATTAGCGCCGTGTAGAGCATACGCAAGTGTGATTTGTGTATAAAGTGCATAGGGAGTTTTCGCTGGTCTCTCTCAGAAAAATCTCCAACGACAGATATTTACTGGAAAGGGTAAGTTACTCCTAAAAACTTCCAGTAAATATAGGTCAATTAGGAGCCCTAAGTTGGGTACATCGCCTTCGCTATCGACAGTGTATGGTAGTACCGGCCAACGTGGGCGGGAGTGGGTGAAAGTGCTCTAAGAACTTTCACCGTCGCCTTATATTGAGTATTTTGGTGTTTGTGGGAAAAGGCCCACAATTATGGGAGCCAGTTGCTCAACTAAGGGACGTATGGTAGCCAAGGTTCCAGTTGAAGAGCCGCGGCCCAAGGGGTCAGCGAGGTTTATTGTGTGTGGAAAATATGGTCCACACGCTGAAGTTTATTGTGACAAATGGGTACGTATGACTGACAACGATAGGGTATCAATCCCTAGGGTGGGCAGCTTTGAACCAGAGGTACTGCAGAATGTAGGCAGTAAGATATGTCTGTTTAAATCCAGAAAACAAAGGATTAGACATAACGATTGTTTAAAACTGTGGCAATAAGAGGGGGAGATGGAAAGGGAACAAACTCGCAAAGCAAGTTCCAAGCCTAGCAGGAATGAGGACACAAACACACCATTATCGACACAGGTCGAGAGGGAAGAGATGGCTACAGCCAATGATATATCTATGAATGATAGTAGAATGCAAGAGAAATGTATTAACCCTAATTTTTGCAAGATGTATCCTGTTTTGAAGTCTTTTCAAGGTTATAGGTCACAGGAAGATGAAGAACCCAGCCAAATCGCAGCTCTCATTTAGGCAGTTGCCTTGCAGGAAACTCGGGTGGGGCCTGTCCACCCAGTTAGAGCAGTAACAGTATTCCCCACTGAAAGAACTGGTGAGGTTACAGCTACTGGTAAGTGTGAGACGGGTCATTGCACAGAGACAACAACACCTTACAGCAAACAGATTAGGAACGGAATGGTAGGATTACATCCTGTCTTGGAAATAGTAACTCCCAATGGGGGAACCGATAGTCAGGGAGTAATCCTCACCAGGAATAATGCAATGTATTGCCCGTGGTCCAGAGCTGAGCTGCGGTCAATCATTTCAGAATTCCCCGATCCCCGGAAGCATTTAGCCAGATGTCAGAAGTTTATCAGAGATCTGGGTAATGCTCATGAACCAGCTAACAAAGATTGGCGGATATTTTTGAAAGTGTGCCTACCCCCTAATATTGACACCCAAAAATATATCACTGATTGTAGATTAGAGTCGGATAGTCCTATAACTGACGGAAACAATCAGGAGAATGTGGAACGAATTAACAGGCAACTAGAGTTGTATTTCCCCACTACCGTTAAGTGGAGAAGAATTTTCTCCATAAAACAGAGGGAAAATGAAATGACATCTGAATATTTCCATCGGGCCCTGCAAATAATGGATAGATATATTGGGATATCAGATACAGAGAACTATGCGAATTACAGGGAAGTGGCTGTCTCTGTGCTAATGGACGGACTCAATAAGACAGTAAGGGACAGGGTACAAACATCTTTGCCTAATTGGAGAGGGGCCCCAGTAGCTTGTCTTAGAGAGTGCGCAATGGAACACCACAAGAATATTGTTAGGCGCAGAGAACAACAGGAAGAGAGGCTGAGGACTGAAAATATACAGGCTCTTGCAGCAAAGCCTCATCAGCTTAAACCCCAAAATCCTGGTGGTAAGAAAAGACCGATAATATGTTACATTTGTAGAAATAAAGGGCATTTTGCCAGAGACTGTAGGAGTAGTAGAAAACATAGTCAATATAGACCCCTAGACAGAGAAAACAAGCCACATTATTAAACACATAGACTGGATCAAGGGACATATAGTAAGGAATCACGAGCCATATAGAAAACACAGATTCGGTTAATGGGAAGAACGGAATAAATGCAACTTTACCCTTTTGACAAAACCTGCTGGGGTTAAGATGAGGCCTCTAAACTTTTGCTTCTTTCTCTAGCAGAAATGGCCCCTGATTAACTTAACAGGAGTTTTGTTAGATATGGTGTACATATAGTGTGCTCCCGCCCAGGAAGCACAAAGTATGTTGGATACCCACGAAGACTAATATTGCAATTCACTGTTCTAGATGCATGTCCATCACAGGTAGAGGAAATTATCTCACAGATACCGGGTTCCCTACGAACTTAGGATGGACAGGACACTGGATTGATGACTGGGATAGTCCCAGTAGAGATATGACACATAGAATTTTTTTAGGGGTATAGACAGTAGAGAATCACTTCCCCATAGTGCCCAATCCAGTTGTCAAATTTTATAAAATCCTCTTTGCCTCTACAAACTTATCTGTTACTAACCTCTATGTGATTTTTCTTAAAAGTTTCTTCCTCATCTCTTACGTTCACCGACAGGAGGATACAATACATGGACCCTATTACAGTTCAAATGCCACATGCCTACTCGGTCCTTCAGAGTTCAGCCCAAATCCAGTATATCTCACCAGCACAAGGACACCAGTATTTATGCAGTGTGCCTGGTCACACTAAACCGATGTGGCTTAACAAAAAGATTACGGAACTTATGGGCAAGAAAAGGCGAGCATTTAAAAAATACAAATCTGACGGGGAAGCAGAGTTATTTCAGCACTATAAGGAATGTAACAAAATTTGCAATAAGGAAATAAGGAGCGGCTAAAGTAGAAACTGAAAAACTAGTAGCAAAGGAAAGCAAAGCGAATCCCAAAAAATTCTTTAAATACATTAATAGCAAGAGATTAAAGAAAGAGAGTATAGGCCCTTTAAAAGACAAGTTGGGAGTCTTAAGCAAAAATGATAATGACATAGCGGACACACTAAATGAGTTTTTTTCAACAGTATTCACTAGAGAGGACCCATTTCAGGGACTGACACACAATCTCAATAATGAGAATATCCCACTGATAGGTACTTATTTAAGCGAGGAAGTAGTCTGTGACCGATTAAAACATTTAAAGATTAATAAATCACCAGGGCCCGATGGTATTCACCCAAGGGTTCTAATGGAGCTTCACTCTGAACTGGCAAAACCGCTATCTTTGATCTTTAAGGATTTAGTTATATCAGGTATGGTTCCCAAAGACTGGCGTATAGCGGAAGTAGTGCCTATATTCAAAAAGGGAAGTAAAGCTGAACCAGGTAATTATAGACCAGTTAGTCTTACATCTATAGTGGGGAAAGTATTGGAAGGTATTCTAAGAGATAGTATTCAGAAGTTCCTTGAAGTCAATAAGGTCATTAAAAGGAATCAACATGGGTTTATGAAGGACAGATCCTGTCAAACCAACTTACTTGGCTTTTATGAAACAGTAAGCGCAAACCTAGATCAGGGTAAAGATGTGGATGTAATCTTTTTAGACTTTGCCAAAGCGTTCGATACTGTACCACACATGAGACTTATCTACAAGCTACAAGAATCAGGGCTAGGAAGCACAATATGCACTTGGGTCAAAAACTGGTTAGATAGCAGGTAGCAGCGCGTTGTGGTTAATGGATCTTTTTCAACTTGGACTGAAGTGCTAAGTGGTGTGCCGCAAGGCTCAGTATTAGGACCGCTATTGTTCAATATTTTCATTAACGACCTAACAGAAGGTCTAGAGAGCATGGTGTCAATTTTTGCAGATGATACCAAATTGTGTAAGGCTATAAATACAGAGGAGGATGCCGAGTCTCTTTAGAACGACTTAGTTAAATTAGAAGCATGGGCAGCCAAATGGAGAATGCGCTTCAACACAGACAAGTGTAAGGTAATGCACTGTTGTAACAAGAACAAAAATTACACCTACCTACTAAATGGGGTAAAATTAGGGGATTCTGTACTGGAAAAGGACTTAGGTGTCCTCATAGATAGCAAGCTAAGCAGAAGTACCCAAAGTAGGACTGCAGCAAAGAAGGCTAATAAGATATTAGCATGCATAAAACGGGGTATTGATGCTAGGGACGAGAGTATTATACTCCCGTTATATAAATCACTAGTGAGGCCACACCTTGAATACTGTGTACAATTCTGGGCACCGTACTACAAAAAGGATATCCTGGAGCTTGAAAAGGTACAGAGGAGGGCGACCAAACTAATTAAGGGCATGGAGACGATGGAATACAAGGAAAGGCTTGAAAGACTAGGCATGTTTACATTGGAAAAGCGGAGACTAAGAGGGGATATGATCAACATCTACAAATATATAAGGGGACAATACACAGAGCTTGCGCGGGACCTGTTTTTGGTTAGATCAACACAGAGGACTCGTGGACACTCGCTCAGGTTAGAGGAGAGGAGATTCCGCACAATACGGCGTAAAGGCTTTTTCACGGTAAGGACAATACGTGTTTGGAATTCCCTGCCCAAGGGAATTGTAATGGCGGAATCTGTCAACACCTTTAAGAATGGGTTAGATAGATTCCTAATGGATAAGGATATCCAGGGGTATGGTGCATAGTCATGCATTATAGTTACTATAAATAGGGATAAAATGCAACGGCTGACAGCAGCATCAGTCAGAAATTTTAGTCAAATCATCATGCATAGGAGACCACAAATAGGTTGAACTCGATGGACAATTGTCTTTTTTCAACCTCAGATACTATGTTACTATGTTACTATGCACAAAGGGTGGATAATGAGAATACTGATGAAGGGAGACTGTGTACAGACACCGATATGCATGATGGTGTGACAGCCTGTTGGTGAATGCCAAACCTGACATTTTCTTTTTGCATTTACTATTTTTTCCCCTCTTTCCTCTCATCCAGAGACGGTTTACTTCACACAACTGATAACACACAACAGTTAAACACATTCAAAATTTGTGTTCCCTACAGGAAAAGGCAGTCTGGAGGGCAAAGGAGTATGGCCAGGAGTCCTCAGGACTTTGGACAGGTGGACACGGTAAGCCAGTAGCCCTCAGAGCATATTTTCCAAGTCTAGCTGAGGTGGCACACGGTCTGACTCATGTAGGCAAAGAGGGTATGTGCAAGCTGGTAAGAGCCTACTGGTGTGCACCAGGATTCTCTTCTCATGCAGGTAAGAGAGACATGTTTTACTTGCTTGAGGAAGAATATTGGTAAGACAATACCAACAGAGCCATCCCATATCCCTCCGACAGATGGACCTTTTCAGGTAATACAAATCGACTTCATACAGTTACCACCCTGTAGGAATTTGAAATATGTGTTAGTTTGTGTTGATGTATTTTCCAATTGGGTAGAAGCGTTCCCTGCTGCCACAAATACTGCTACATTCACTGCAAAGAAAATTGTGCAGGAATTTGTGTGTAGATATGGTATCCCTAGAATAATTGAAAGTGACAGGGGTACCCATTTTACAGGTGAAGTCTTTCAGGTCATGTGCAAACTGATGGGAATTAATAGCAAGCTGCATACTCCGTACCGGCCACAGGCGAGTGCAAAGGTAGAGAGAGTGAACAGCACTATTAAGAACAAGCTGAGCAAATGAATGGCTGAAACTGGATTGTTGTTGCCTGAAGCTTTGCCACTAGTGTTGTACAGCATCAGAACCACTCCCAGGTCTCCACTTAACTCATCACCATTTGAAATTCTTTTTGGTCGACAACCTCATGTAATGATAGACCCCAGGATGATTTGAAATGTAATAATGAAGTGACTGTGAAATATTTGGTTGGGATGAGCCAGCAGCTGATAAATCAACAAAGAAATCTAAAGCTGGTGATTCCTGACCTACCGAACAGTAATTGTCATGACATTGAGCCTGGGGATTATGTGATGATTCGAGATTTCTTACGTTCAGGTTGCCTCATAGACAGGTGGGAAGGACCATACCAAGTCTTGTTACCCAGCACGACCACTAAAGGTCGCCGAAAGAGAGACTTGGGTCCACTCATACCACTGCAAGAAGGTCGTTGACCCGGAGAAGACTCATGACAAAGAGCAGAGTGTAGAGAACCTCGTATCACTGGAGGGTTTGTTCCGGGAAAGTTGAGAGGCAGGACCGTTGAAAGGCATCTGAGCACGGAGAGCAACAAAATCTAGGACGGTTGTCGCACCATTTTCTTTTTTCACCTCCCCCTGCATTTTCCTTTCTTTTCTCCTTCTTATTTTCCTTCTTTCCCCTAACGAAATGGATCTATCACAAGAGACTGCGTTTCGGGTTCTACTAGTAATTCTGTTTTTGATCAGGACAATTTGTTTTGGTGAGGGTCCCAGAGAGGTCGAGCAGGGATCTGGAATGGGTTCTGATGGCGAGTACGAATTTATAGGATCTCAGGAGCAGCACATCACTCGAGTAAAGGCTGGTATCAGTAAGCGCTCTGGTAGTCATGGAGCTCGGAGGCACTGTGAAGGGTTATTGTCTGATGAACATTGTATTTGTAGGAATTGTGAGAATACAGTCGAGGATGGGTGCATCCAGAGATGTCAGTCCAACCTTAATATCGACATGGACCGCCATCCATTGAGTGATTACCACTCACTAGTGGGTAAGGTCTTAAACCAGACAGAATGCTGGGTGTGCTCACAGGTACCTCAAGTTCAGAGTAAGTCAGGATTAGTACCATACCCTTTAGCAATAGATGAGGTACTCGAATTACGGGGTGGGAGACTGGTGGACAAGAAATTCAATATCTCTAGGCCCCCTAGTTTGAAGATCCACCAATATCATGTAGACAGGTCCTTATTGTGTTTTAATATTTCCAATTACCGAAAACCAGGAAATTGGGAAGTGACGTGGAATAACCAGACAATGACCTTTTCACACAGAGCTGATAGGATACCCATAGACTCTGAACTTGTACGCCAAATAGCCAACAGTGGGAGGTATTTTCGGTATAGGTATACCCGTGGAAGCAAGACCATGTGGGTTGGAAAAGTATTGTCAGGGTATTGTGCCCATATCATCCAGCCCGATACTTGTACTGAGCAGATGGGAGAACTAGGGATTGGTTGCTTTACTTGGAAAGTTTGCAATGTGGTGATGTTACATTTTGTCCCCTATGTTCTCCCAGATGATGCCTATTTCATATGTGGGAGGAAAGCGTACAAGTGGCTTGCCCCGAGCTCAGAGGGATTGTGTTATATTGGGAGAGTAGTACCAGAGGTCATGACCATAACCCATGATAAAATGAAAGACGTTCACCGCAGTGCTCAGGCTCCTTATACTGATACTCACTACGAACACATCATCAAGAGACACCTCATAGATAGGGCATAGCATGCAGCCTCTGATTTGATCCACGAATCCACCGGGATTCAGTTCCTTCTCGCATTAGACATCACCCGTACTGCTAGAGGAACTATAAATTATAAACATATCCATGCACTAGCGAACTTGATAGATAATATAACTGAGATGTATGATGACACCTTCAGGTATACGGATTGGGAGTTACAAGCCTACAAGAAGGAACTGATCCAGCACAGGATGGTCCTTAAATACGTCACAGCCGTGACAGGTGGGTACTGTGTTACTCTGGCAACTCAATATGGTGTGAAGTGCTGTACGTATATTACGAACAGCACTGACGACCCCACGGAGATCATCGATCAGAAGATGGACGAGATCTTGCAGTTGAAGTGGAAGTTCAGGAGGAAGCACAACCTTACATTAGCGACTGTGAGTAATGAACTGACCGGCTGAGTCTCATGGTTGAACCCACGCAAATGGTTCTCAGGTTTAGGAGAGTGGGCTCAAAATGTCATTATGAGTGTGGAGAAGTTTCTCCTTTGTATCCTGGGAGTCATCATAATTATTGGTGTGTTCAAATTCTAACGCGGCGCAAGCACGGCACAAATTTGATTAGTCTAAGGAGCGAGGGCGCTGTTACAGCAGCAGATTTAATTTATGATCCATCCATAGAGACAGCGTTATGATAAGGATTGCAAATGAATTTCATGTCCTGTTTCTTTCACCCGTTTTTCTTTGTCTCCCCGTCTGCCCAGATACATCCAACCGGAAAAGACGTCAGCCCTACCCAAAATGTTTTTGTGAATGTATTTTTATATATGTGTCTTACCTTCATCTCTCCAACCTCCAGTTAATGGCACACATAGTCGACAGGTGATATCCACATATACTAGCACTCACATATGTTCCCCCTCCATGTATCATCAACTAAATGTGCACCCCATTTGTTAGAACAAGAAGCCGAAAAGAGCTTGGTAGTGTTTGTTGGCCCATTTATAGACCCTTAATATGGGATGAGAAGGATTTAAAGTATACTTCGCAATACCTCAAAGCTTATTTAGAACATATACGGCACAATGATACATGCCCCTTAGACATGGATTCATACATACATGCTTTTAACTATCCCACTAGGTCATACATTTCCCACCTACAACTCTCCCCCGATCATCCAAACTTCTCTATATATTGTACATATATTTTTCTGTTTATTGATTAGCTAGTGGCAGTTATTTGGTGACTGCCAAAGGGTGGACTGTCAAAGTCGAAAAATATTGCAGTACACACATCAAGTACAAACTACACACAGATGGGGCCTCCGTGCGCGTACTTATTCTGCCATGCGTGCACATATTCGCAATTTGCGTATGGTCGCTCCCGCGGTTCTGCGTATTAGAGCGTGGTATGAGTATTTACGGTAGTGTTTGTAGTCGCATGGAAAAGCCATAAAAACACATTACATATTTAAATCCAAATAGTGCACAATATACACATAGTCTCCCTGCATCACACCAGCAAGTTACAACAGTTTAAATGGTATCAGAACAAAGGGATTCACCTTTACAGGATAGGAGGGGACAGAACAAGGTTATAAGGTGGTGTTTGGTATCCAGCTGTAGGGTATTTTAAGGGCAATATTCCTGTGTTGGTTTGCAGAAGATCGCACGCTCCTGCGAATAGTTATGCTCAGGAGCAGAATATAGATATTAACTGTGTTTACTGTACATTTGGTATGCGGTGGGAACCCAGAGGAGACCACCTGCAAGGGCACCTGGAACTGACATCGCCCACCTATTCAAACCAACCTATGACCTCTCCTGTACTGTAAATGACCATCCAATGGACAAAGAGATTACAGTATCCATTGTGTTAGGTTTTGGAATATTGTATAAAAGAGCCAGCTGCATGCCCGGCCAGTACACAGACTCTGAAGGTCATCTACCTTGATGACTGATGACCAGACTGGAAAGCGCAGGCGAAACCAAACACATATGTACCATTGATTGTAGCCATTATTCTATTGTATTGTATTGTATTGTTTATATTGTTACCACCTGCAAGTAAAGAACCGTTGGTGGGTTAGACCCCAACCTAGTTTTGAATTACAATTGGTGTGGTGTCCCATTTCCTTGCTAAGGTTTAAAGTGTATTTACAGCCACTCGGGCTGCTGCATTGTGCTAACAGCGTGTAGGCTTGTGTACGCAAACTGTGTAGTCACTACGCCCTTTCGGCGTACGTACGCAGAGTGCGGACACTGTACGATCTTGTGTACGTAAGGTTTGTGAACAATATAAGGGTGAAAGGTTAATTACAGCGGCCGCAGCGGCTCAATATTAAAGTGTATCAAGTGTGTTTAAAGTATAAGCTTTTTAGTCCTGTAAGTAAACCGACGTTTACAAATGCAATAGTGTCCCTAATTCACATTACATCCCGCAGTAGTACCACTTTACCTCATATGTTACTCCTCACAGTAGTGCCCATTATTCACATTACATCACACTGAGTTGACCCTTATTCACATTACACCATACCATATTGCTCTTTATTCACATTAGACCACACAGCAGTGCCCTTTCTATACGCCACGCCACACAGTAGAGCACCTTATACACATAATGCCACACATTAGTAATGCCTTTATACACATAATACTACACAGTAATGCACCTTACACATATGACACACATTATTAATGTCCTTATAAACGTAATGCACCTTGCAAATTATGCCAACCTTTAATAATGCCCTTTTACACATAATGACACACGTAGTTCCCTTTATACATACTGTATGGCACACATTATTAAGGCCCTTATGCACATAATGACACACATAGTGCCCCTTACACATATGCCACATATTATTAATGCCCTTATACACATAATGACACACATAATGCCCCTTACACATACTGCATGCTGCACATTATTAATGTCCTTATACACATGATGACACACATAGTGCCCCACACACATTTGCTGAACATTATTAATGCATTTAAACACATGACACACTTAATGCCCCTTACACATATGCCGAACACTACTGCACAACCAACCAACCAACCAACCAACCCGCACACATCATTCAGACGGCTGCTAACACTGTAATCTCTGCTTGGACACAGATGTTTCCTCATACATCTTGCCTCAATACGCCATGCAGCAGGAGATGCCTGGCGTGAGTCTGCTGGCAGCTCTGCTTATGTTGGGCGCCTTTTTTGATGAAAATGCATTTTATTTGTATTACTGTGTGGCTAGGATGCACAAGCAGCTTCTGCTAAATAAAATTATATGCAGCATGTCTACTGTGTGCGACTGTGGCTTTATCTGCATACAAAATTTTACACACAGAATATAGGCATGCCGCATATCATTTTAATCAGCAGAAGCTGCTGGTGCCCCTAGGCACACCAAATGCCCTAGGGAATTGCCTAGTTTGCCTATGCCTAGAGCCGGCTCTGGCCATGACAACAATCAAACGGAGGTGTGATGACGTCATAGGCAGGCGCCTAGCTCCGGAAGCTGCATTCGGCGCCGATGAGCGGGTCCCTCACGTGTATGGTGGCGGGTATATAGGTAAGTCACTTGTGTTTGTTTGATTATGTATCCTGATGAAAAACCAATAAAGTTTTGAAACGTTGATATACACATGAGTGTTGCCGTGATCGTGTCCTGAGTGCCGCTTTGAGGACTTAATATATATATATATATATATATTGTTGGAATTGTAGGAGATCCAACTATAAGGGTTGTTAATTTCTATAGTCAGCAAAGGTAAACCAAAATACTTGTGAAATAAACGAATAGTTGAAGTTTATTGACTGATATCATTATATACAATGCTTACCATGGTATTAGGATGACACCAAATCCTGTCTGAAGAACCTGGTAGATTGAAGGTAACTAATAATAACTATTGCTATATATCCACCATCTATACTGTCACGTATAGGGCTTACCCAAGCAAGCCGTGGGAAAGTTATAGTTTGGGTGGAAGAACGCCTGCTAGCTATCTGTAGTAATAGACCCTTTGGATATGGGGGTTACAAAAATAAAATGTAATCCTTTTTTTGCCTCATCCTGTATTATTCAACCTGACAGGGGCAGAACCAGGATTCATTTTTCAATGATGGGCACTTACCACAAGTGTCTGGAGGAGATTCTGGCAGATTGCATGGTAAGGCTGAAGTCAAAGGGGATGTAGTTACTATACTGGCGGTCAGCATCCCGGCGGTCAGGATACCAGCGCCGGGATCCCGACCGCCGAGAATGCCAGGGCTATTCCCACTCGTTGGTGACCATGACACCCACAGATTAGGAATAGAACCTGTGGCGAGCGCAGCAAGCCTGCAAACCGCTTTCTGGTGGCCGGGATCCCAGAGTCGGTATTCTCACCTCCGGTATTCCATGCCCAACCCATTCAAACAGGTCAAACTGATTGTCTTGACTAGTATGCTTTAAATAGAGAAAAAAGGAGCTGCCAGATTTAGAGAAGTGTAAAGAAGAGCTTGGGTCTAATATCTGCTAGTTAGGATAGAGCTGGGGTGGAGCTAAGGTTCTATAAAGGTGTTGCTCCCTGTGAGAGGAGCAATTAACACTGATCAAAGTAGCCAATCTACTCTGTTATGCTGGGTACACACTGGAAGATATATCTGTATATCTATAGGCAGATCGGGCAGTGTGTTGTGCATGCAGACTGCCCGATCCGTCGTGACTGATGGCACGAACTGGGCAGGCATTTACATGCGCTCGCCCAGTTGAGCCGGCGGCCTCTGCAGCATGTGTACGGGCGGTTGGCTGAGTGCCCGTACACACTCAACGATCTGTAAATATATTGGTCATCGTGTGTGCTGCAGGGCCAATGATGGCGTTCACAGACAGATTGTTGGTACACACTGGCTGATGGGCCAGCACTATATGTCGGCCGTTCGATATGTGTGTACCCAGCATTAGACTAGTGATAGTGATAGGGATCATCAAGAAGAAAATGTCGTAAAAAATGCACATTTACTACAGGCATCAGCTTAATAGATGTAACTAAACATAAACACCACCGTTTTGATTTCTTCACAGGATGTAGTTAAAAGGTCAACACCACAATGATGTCAACATAGTGAAAACATTGTTGGACAAAGTGTCCACATTCTCAAAGTGTAAAAACTGTCATTAGGCTGGGGGGGGGGGTGATGGGGAGGGCTAGATACTAGGGGGTTTAGGGGGTAGGGATTAGGGCTAGGGAAATTGGAGAAATGCTTGCAGAAATGCTCGGAAGATTCGAACCTATAAACCTGGAAATGACGGACTCGGACCCAGGAGATGACATTGGAGCAGCTGAAGCCGCCAGGAGCGGGTAATTCACCAAGGACAATATGTCGACATTCTAAAATGTCGCCGTTTTAACACTGTCTACATGATGAATATCAACACAAATCACCAGCCAAAAACAAGGTTGTTGAAACAGGCGTGAAAGCTCAAAATACAGTATATTTTATTTCAGCCATAAATATTATTTTATTAATTTGTTAGGGGGCAACTTATTGGTTTATTAATAAAACAATATTATTTAATAATTATGTCAAAGGGGTAGTATATTACTCACTTGTGAACCATGTAAACAGTTTCGTTTTTATGACGGGGCAACATTTATTATTTTATGATATGATCCCTATTTATATAGCCATAAACTAATAAATGTTGCCCATGTCTTAAAGTACCAGTTAACAATGAATTAATATAATAAATAATTAATTTTGTTTTAATAAAATAAAAATCTTTTTTTCTATTTGGCCTGGTTCCAGGTTTTGTCTACGCAATGTACATATCAGTACAATGATTTTGCCATTACATTTTCCTTAAATATTTTATGTTGTCATGGATTCCGATATCTTTGCTTATATACTGTTCTTTTTTCTTTATAGAAATTCCATTCAATAAAGAAAAAAATTATTTAAATAAAATCTATTTTGCGCTCTAACATATTAATAAAATTATCTATTTCATTTTCTCCTTACTCAATACGTAATGGGATACCATATGCAGACTTGATAAATTACACTACTGCACCGTGCGTTTACATTGTATAGCGATGGCAATATGTTGTGATTTGTGTGTTGAATGTAGTAGATATCCGAGATATCTCCTGGGTCTGACATTAGTAAATAGCAATTTTACTTAAATAATGTTTAACTGCTGTTTTTGCATTATGTATTTGGCCGAAGGGCTTGATAAATAGGCCCCTATAAATGAGCATAATGGATATGTGTTGTTATTCACCCTGTGAGACTCCTGTGGTGAAACATCTTTAAGCAATGTCAAATTCTATACATATCCGTTGGAGTTTATGTGCATGGTATGCTGCACAAAGAACTGGATGTTTGTTTGCTAAATACCATATTTAGTTTCTAAAATAAAATCTGAGAGGTAATTAACAGCTCTGATACTTAAAGGAACGAATAGACTACATAAACAAACCCATTCTTCATCAAACCATTTTCTGTCAGAAAACTAGAGAAAACACAAACACATGTGGTCTCATTACAAAGTTAATGATGCAACACTACAGTTTCCATTTGCTTCGTTTAGCGTTCACTGCCTCACTCAACTGATTGACTCCTTCATTTTGCTTGTAATTAAGGAAAACAAACAACATGCTGCTAAGTCTTTTAATATCCCTATAAAATAATTCAGTACAATCCTTCACAATGTAAGATATTTACTGTACATGCTTCGCGGCAGTGTAAAATGTTCATTATTATGCTGAGAAACGCAACATAATAATAATACAGCACCAATTAAATGTATTAGCAATGTGCATACGCCACCTGTTTCTATTACCTGAAATGAAATATAAGCATTCCATACACGTCTGGCAGAAAGGGTTGTCATCCATGGAGCACTAGGACAAGTAATACTCCTTTCTCTTAAGTCCTAGAGGATGCTGGAGCCCACATTAGTACCATGGGGTATAGACGGGTCCCTTGGGAGCCATGGGCACTTTAAGAGTTTAATAGTGTGGGCTGGCTCCTCCCTCTATGCCCCTACTACCAGACTCAGTTTAGAAAATGTGCCTGGTGGAGCCGGTCACAGCTAGGGGAGCTTCTAGGAGT
>NW_026969802.1:0-26424 GCF_028390025.1 Pseudophryne corroboree
CAAGGCGTGATGTACGGATGTAGTACGGCATCCAGCTATGGCGGCGTGCCGCTGGATTTCACCTACTGGAGCCGTCCAACTTCTCCTCTCCGGAGCCCAAGCAGGCAGGACCTGGGCCTTACAGTGCATAACAGTGATGCTAAGTCACCAAGCCTGCGGCAATAGGGTCTGTCCCACAGTCCGATAATTGTTTCAAAGCACAATAGCAGGGTGCCCTTAACGCGTTTCTCCGCTGTAGTATTTTAATGGTTTCATCAGAAGGTAACCACCTGTGTTATGCACGCTTCTATTTAAGCAGAGTCTCCTCCAATCAATTGCTCTTATTCATGATAAGAGACAGGTGTGCTGCAGGTGTATATGCGTATATATTCTTTGTGGCTGGCTAAGTATACTCTCTATCAATGCATTACAGGGACCATGTCCCACATAATCATAATATATATTAAAATACCATATAATAAACATCATCACTAAATAAAAAAATATATATAAACTGTATTTACAATTTTTAATCATGGCAACACGCGAGAGATGAAAGGTTATCACAATTATACCAATGTACGAGATAAGTGGATTCAAAAATAATGTTTATTGACGAAGCTGCTACAGTGCAGTGAAACGCGTGTAGGGCACAGCGTGTCCACGTGTGTCTATTTGATAATGTTATAAAAGGAATGTACAATATTGCATTATTTAAGGGTTGTTTTGCAGAGAAGCAAAAGAAGACTTTATTATGTCTCTCTGGGGCACACTTTATTTAAATTGACTGATTAGTAAAGTTATGAAACTTATAGAATGTATATGCAACAATAAAACTTAACTTTTAATATACTCTACAAACGAAAAAGATAATATAAAAATGTTGCTGTGTAAATCAGTATAATTGGTTAAAACAAGTATTAAATAACACGTATTAGGTAACGATATGGTGATATGTCACTCACTTGATTTGAAGTGGGTGGCAGAAAGTTTGTCTGTACAGCCACTGGATTTTAAGAGAGTATTAATATTAGACGTTTGTCAAGAGCGAAAATATGAAAATTCTTGTTATCTCTATCAACTTATGATTTGATATATACCTGTGTATTCATAAGAGAGATTCAAGAAAACCGGCTTTTGTGAATCCGGACTCCTATTATAGTATTCAGCTGAGGTAAGTATTCTGCATAGTTTACTTGCAATGGAATTTGCTGATCGGCGGAAGGTATGTTCCTTAATACTACAGTACCCAGTATTCCCAGAGGGTCACCCTTTCTGGTACTGACCGGGCCCAATGCTGCTTTGCTTCCAAGATCAGACGAGATCGGGCAGGTCCAGCATGGTATGACTGTAGAGCAGAGGTTCTCAAACTCAATCCTCAAGGGCTCACACAGTGCATGTTTTGCAGGTCTCCTCACAGAATCACAAGTGAAATAATTAGCTCCACCTGTGGACCTTTTACAATGTGTCAGTGAGTAATTAATACACCTGTGCACCTGCTGAGTTACCTGCAAAACATGCACCGTGTGAGCCCTTGAGGACCGAGTTTGAGAACCTCTGCTGTAGAGAATAAAGTGGATACCTCTCAGCATGGGGGATAGCTACTACTTAAGCAAGTTGAGGCACGGAGGTACAGAGAAAGGTGTTATAAATAGGCAATTATTGCCCCAAGAAAAAAGTAGCAAATTATACTTACCGATAATTTCATTTCTTCAAGATACTCCATGGCAGCCATTACTCTGGGATTTATCCCTACTCCTAGATTTTAGACAGGAAGTTTTTTCTATTTTAGGCTCCGCCCCTTCTAGGAATATAGGTCCGTCCGCCTCTGGCTTCCCCAGTCTTTTGAGTGTCTCCTTGACGGAGCCTGAGAAAAAACAAAGATATACTGAGGTGGGAAAACTAGGCTGCCATGGAGTATCTTGAAGAAATGAAATTATCGGTAAGTATAATTTGCTACTTTCTTCTACACTACTCCATGGCAGCCATTACTCTGGGATATACCAAAGCATCCTAGTAGCGAGGGAAATAAACCACACAGAACCCAAATGATGCTTAAAGTAAATCTTTATGCAGTTGCTTCCTTCAGTACTGCTTCTCCAAAGTGACCACCAGAGACATCCAAGCCATAGTGTCTGGTGAATGTATGGATGGACGACCACGTCGCTGCTGCACATATCTCTTTAATCGACACCTGTGCTTTCCTTGCCCAGGATGTAGCCACAGCCCTCGTAGAGTGTGCCTTAATGTGGTCTGGAACTGGTCGGCCATTTTCTTGATAGGTGAATGCAATCAATTCCGTGATCCACCTAGAAATCGTGTTTTTAGAAGGTGATTCACCTTTTTTGACTCCAGAGTGTAGAACAAACAAATTCTTAACTTTCCGGAAGTCTTTCACTCTCTCCAAGTATATAGAGACTGCCCGCAAAACATCCAGCATATGTAGTCTTTCTTCGTAATCATCCGTTGGGTACGGAAAGAAAGATGGTAGAATGATTTCTTGACTCATATGGAAGTTTGATACTGCTTTTGGTAGAAATTCAGGATTATTCCTTAATATTATTCTGTCTGGAAGAATATTCAGGTAGGGCTCCTCAGCCCAGAGAGCCTGTAGTTCTTCAACCCTTCTCGCTGAAGTTATTGCCGTGAGGAAAACTACCTTCCAGGTAAGCATTTTTAAAGAGATTTCCCGCAGAGGTTCGAAAGGTGAATCCATCAGCGTGTTCAGAACAAGGTTCAGATCCCAGGTTGGCATAACTGATCTAACTCTAGGACGTTCCCTCTTGATGGCTTGACAGAATCTCTGTACCAGGTTATCCTCCGACAACTTCCTATCCAGCAATATACTTAAGGCTGATATTTGTACCTTGATGGTTGATACCGCCAAACCCATCTGAAAACCTTTGCTTAAGAACTGCAGTACCTGAGGAACTTCAACCTTAGAGATTTCGGCATCATCTCCCAACCAATCTCCAAATTTTTTCCACACTCTATAGTAGGATTTTGAAGAGGTGCTCTTCCTTGCTTTCATAATTAAGGTGACAACCTGTTCTGAAAGGCCTTTAGTTCTCAGGATTGACCTTTCAACTTCCACGCCGTCAAATGAAGACTCTGTGGGTTTGGGTGAAAGACTGGTCCTTGACGTAGTAGCTCTGGTTCTACTGGTAAGATCCATGGACCCTGTATTGCCATTCTGAGTACCGTGGGAAACCACACTCTGTTTGGCCAGTGAGGTAGAATTATTATTACTACCGCCTTCTCCTCTCTGATTTTCCGTAGAACTCGAGGTATCATTGGTAGTGGAGGGAACACATAACTGAGACTGAAGTTCCACCTCTGGGAGAGAGCATCTGTCCCGTTGGAATTTGGAGACTGGTACCTTGAAAAGAAATGTTCCACTTTCGTATTCTGGGATGTGGCCATCAGGTCTATCTGAGGGTACCCAAACCTCTGTGCTATTAAGTGGAACACTTGAGGATTCAGCTCCCATTCTCCTGGTAATACCTCGTGTCTGCTCAGGTAATCCGCCACTAAATTGGATTCTCCTGGAACATGAAGGGCTGTTATGGACTTTAGATTTTGTACTGCCCAATCCAAAATCTTCGCTACTTCCACCCATAGATCTCGACTTCTGGTGCCTCCTTGTCGGTTTAAATATGCCACGACTGTGACATTGTCCGAGAACACTCTCAGATGAGACTGCACCAGCACCATCTGAAAACAACATATCAAATTCCACACTGCCCTCATTTCTCGTTTGTTGGAAGACATGAGTTTTTCTTGGGTGGACCATGACCCCTGGCATGTGTGACTTAACAGATGACCTCCCCAACCTGTGGCATTTGCATCTATTGTTAAGACAGCGTACTTGGGTTGTGCTAAGGACACTGACCTCTGCCTTAAACTCTGGTCCATCCACCAATCCAGGGACTTCTTTGCTCCTTGAGTGAGGATTATCTTGTGGTCTAGGTCTCTGCCTATACGGACCGCTCTGATTATGTCCCACTGGAACGTTCTCATTTTCTACCTGGCCCAGGGTACTACATCTATCGTAGAAGACAACATCCCCACAAGACGCAGGCCCAGACAGAGTGAAATGCTGTCCTCTACCTGAACCAGGGATGAAAGATCTTGAATCTTTTTGCATCGGTCTTCTGATAATGCTACCGTGTACTTTTTCGAATCTATCCAAACACCTAGGAACTGCAGACCTTGTGTTGGATCTAGCTTGCTCTTCTTCCAATTCACTAGCCAACCATGAGCTTGAAGAATCTGAAGAGTCTTCTGTACAGTTGTTATTAGAGTCGCTTTCGTACTCGCACAGATCAGCAAGTCGTCCAGGTACGGCCACAATGCTATGCCCATCACTCTCATATGTGCCACTAGAGCTAGAAGCACTTTCGTGAAGACTCTCGGTGAGGAAGACAGGCCGAACGGCAGGCAGGTAAATTGAAGGTGTTTTCCAAGGACGTAAAACCTTAGAAACCTCTGGTCGTCCCTGTGAATTGGCACATGAAAGTAGGCGTCCTTCAGATCTATAGAGGCCATAAAGTCTTCCTGCTTTATCCCTAATAATATGGTCTTCAATGTTTCCATGTGAAACCTTTTCTTTATAAGAAATTTGTTTAAACTTCTTAAATCCAGAATGGCCCTGAATTCCCCTGATGGTTTCTGAATCAGGAACATCCTGGAATAAAAACCTCTTCTCTCCTCTGCCACCGGCACCTTTACAACCGCCTGTGTTTTGATGAGGTTTTCTATAATATCCTGAAAGGCTATTATCTGTTCTTTTGACGTTAAACTTTTTGACTTCACAAAATTCCGCCCTATCGGCTTCTTATGCGATAACCCTGGGAGATTACTTTTAATACCCAGGCTTCTTGAGTTGACTCCTGCCACTGATCCGCAAATTTCATTAATCTGCCTCCTACTGGCGCAGCACTCTGGGGCATCATATAGTCAGAATTTCCTATTTCCTCTTCTGCCAGACTGACGAAAGGACTGCCTGGTAGTTGTTGGAGTGTATCTACCATACTGCCTACCTGGCCTGTATGACCTGGCCTCTTTAAACTGCTGTTTAGGTGAAGAAGCCCTAAACCTTGTTTTCCTATCAAACGGCAGCTTTGCGGATTTACCGCCTGACATTACATTGATTATGGACTCCAGCTTACTTCCAAAGAGGCGAGATCCTTCATAAGGAAGAGCTACCAATCTATTTTTAGAGTGGACGTCTGCTGTCCAGGTACGCAGCCACAATGACCTTCTAGCCGCAACACCTGCCGCTAATGATTTTGCTGCATATTCTACTACCTCAAGAGAGGCCTCACACAGATACTCCACCGCCTTCATTATCACAGCCAGGTCTTTCTGCAGGTGATGTCTGGATACCTGATCCTCCAAATCATGATGCAGGTTGTTCCCCCATAGTCTCAGGGTTCTGGTTGTTGACGCCATCGCTACCCCAGCCTTCAGCGTCACTGCTGATGCTTTGTGGACTTTTTTCAAGGAACTCTCAACCTTCTTGTCCATCGCATCCTTAAGCACCGCACTGTCTTCTAACAGGATGGTGGTTTTGGAAACAACTTCTGCCACAGCAGCATCCACTTTAGGCAATTCACACCATTTAATGAATTCTACATCCTGTACCGGAAACATACGCTCCAACCTCTTCATATAATTGAGACGCTTGTCCGCAGTCTGCCACTGCACTGACATAATCTCCTTCAACACTTTATGCACCGGAAAACATCGGCTTTTCTTAATCCTATCTTCAAATAAAGGATCCTGAGCATCATCCTCCTGTGCTTCATCCTTAATATTTAAAGCTCTATACATATGCTTTAGTAAGCTATCCACTATATCCAAATTAAATGACCTATCTGGCTCCTGAGCCTCCTCAGACTCTGCCGGAGACAGACTATCAGCATAATCCAATACAACGAGACTATCTGAATCCTCAGCAGCATCTAGACTGGTCTGCGACCTGGATCTTTTAGCCCCCTGAAGCTCCTTTAATTCATCCTTTGTTACGAATGACTTTTTCATCCATTCCATCAGATCCTGAATCTGCTTAGATTGGCCCTGGGATGCTTCACAATCATCGCATAACTTGCTATGTTTATCTCTTGAAAAACTTTTCCTACATCCAGAACAAGCCAAATGATGCTTCTTTTTACATGTTCTTTTCCTAGGAACATCAGACACACTGCAACCAAAGCAAATAATATACTAAGCACCCTAACTACATAACATAATAAGTGCCCTAAATGAGACTGCTTACCATTCCTGGGCACATGTAGGCGTGGAGGGAGACATCTCTTTATCCATGCTGATAAAGTCTTCAGTAATCCTTTTCCAATTATTATCTATTCCCTTATATCTGGGAACAGTATCCTCTGCACCCCTCTCACTCTCAGCGGTGGACCGCGCCATTTTTATCCCTCTGACTCGCAGCCTTCGGGCGGCGCATGCGCAGACCGATACACGACAACTTCCGGTATTCGGCCGCGCACTTCCGCCCGCCGCGTCCAGCGCTGCCCTCCAGGCTCAGCGCGACTTCCGCCCTCCAGTCTCCGGCGTCTTTGCGGTCGCTAGCGGCAACGGGAGCGGGGGCACTCACAGTAATCCAGCCAGCTGGTCGTCCCTGCACTTCAGTTCAGTATATTCCGTCTCCTCCAAGCAGGTACCATAAAACAAGCAGTGACTTTCCATATTTGTACTGCCACAGGCAGCAATTATTATGGTTTTCCTTCAGCTTTATACTGCCACAGGCAGTAATTACAATGCTGCCCATTGATCCTGGGTGCCAAACCCCTTCCAGCCGCGACTCACAGAGGCGCATTAGGCCGGGAAAATCCTGGTAAGCCTCATATTTGAAATAAAATAACAAACGACTACACTGTCACTATCTAAGGAGACAGGAAAAAAGACTGGGGAAGCCAGAGGCGGACGGACCTATATTCCCAGAAGGGGCGGATCCTAAAATAGAAAAAACTTCCTGTCTAAAATCTAGGAGTAGGGATAAATCCCAGAGTAATGGCTGCCATGGAGTAGTGTAGAAGAAACACAGTTTTCAGGGGAACCAAAATATTGGTGGGTAAAAAAGAAAGCCTCAAAGGAATGGACATATTATTTTCTCTCCCATGGGAATAGGGCCGTTAGTAGATATATTCGCTCCCAGTGCGAGATTTCAAAATGCGCCCCCCCCCCCCCCCCCCCATATAGACATAAAGAGAAAAAGCATGCGCGCGCCTTCGGTGCGCGCGCTCCCGACAAAGGTGTGTGGCCTGATTAAAATGGGCGTGGTCTCGTTAAAGTGGGCGTGGCATCATCTGATATCATCACACCCACCACAGGGGAAAAAATAAAAAAGTCCCCTTTTTACACATTACAGCAGGCAAGTGTCCCCATTTTACACAGTGCAGCAGGCAGGTGCCCCCATTTTACACAGTACGGTAGGCAGATATCCCCATTTTACACAGTACGCAGGCAGGTATCCCCATTTTACAAAAAAAGTGCAGCAGGCAGGTATCCCCATTTTACACAGTGCGGCAGGCAGGTATCCCCATTTTACACAGTACGGTAGGCAGATATCCCCATTTTACACAGTACGCAGGCAGGTATCCCCATTTTACAAAAAAAGTGCAGCAGGCAGGTATCCTTATTTTACACAGTGCGGCAGGCAGGTGCCCCCATTTTACACAGTGCGGCAGGCAGATATCCCCATTTTACACAGTGCGGCAGGCAGATATCCCCATTTTACCCAGTGCGGCAGGCAGATATCCCCATTTTACACAGTGTGGCAGGCAGATATCCCCATTTTACACAGCGCGGCAGGCACATGCCCCCATTTTACACAGTACGCAGGTATCCCCATTTTACACAGTGCGGCAGGCAGATATCCCCATTTTACACAGTGCGGCAGGCAGGTATTCCCATTTTACACAGTGCGGAAGGCAGATATCCCCATTTTACACAGTGCGGCAGGCAGATATCCCCATTTTACACAGTGGGGCAAGCAGGTGTCCCCATTTTACACAGCGCGACAGGCAGGTGTCCCCATTTTACACAGCGCGGCAGGCAGGTATCCCCATTTTACACAGTACGGTAGGCAGATACTGTATCCCCATTTTACACAGTACGCGGGCAGGTATCCCCATTTTACAAAGTGCAGCAGGCAGGTATCCCCATTTTACACAGTGCGGCAGGCAGGTGCCCCCATTTTACACAGTGCGGAAGGCAGATATCCCCCTTTTACACAGTGCGGCAGGCAGATATCCCCATTTTACACAGTGCGGCAGGCAGATATCCCCATTTTACACAGCGCGGCAGACACGTGACCCCATTTTACACAGTACGCAGGCAGGTATCCCCATTTTACACAGTGCGGCAGGCAGATATCTCCATTTTACACAGTGCAGCAGGCAGGTATCCCCATTTTACACAGTGCGGCAGGCAGGTATTCCCATTTTACACAGTGCGGCAGGCAGGTATCCCCATTTTACACAGTACGGTAGGCAGATATCCCCATTTTACAAAGTGCAACAGGCAGGTATCCCCATTTTACACAGCGCGGCAGGCAGGTGTCCCCATTTTACACAGTGCGGCAGGCAGGTGTCCCCATTTTACACAGTGCGGCAGGCAGGTAACCCCATTTTACACAGCGCAGCAGGCACGTGCCTCCATTTTACACAGTGCTGCAGGCAGGTATCCCCATTTTACCCAGCGCAGCAGGCACGTGCCCCCATTTTACACAGTGCGGCAGGCAGGTATCCCCATTTTACACAGCGCAGCAGGCAGATATCCCCATTTTACACAGTACACAGGCAGGTATCCCCATTTTACACAGTACGGCAGGCAGGTATCCCCATTTTACACAGTGCGGAAGGCAGGTATTCCCATTTTACACAGTACGGTAGGCAGATATCCCCATTTTACAAAGTGCGACAGGCAGGTATCCCCATTTTACACAGTACACAGGCAGGTATCCCCATTTTACACAGTGCGGCAGGCAGGTATCCCCATTTTACAAAGTGCGGCAGGCAGGTATCCCCATTTTACACAGTGCGGCAGGCAGGTATTCCCATTTTACACAGTGCGGCAGGCAGGTATCCCCATTTTACACAGTGCGGCAGGCAGGTATCCCCATTTTACACAGTGCGGCAGGCAGGTATCCCCATTTTACACAGTGCGGAAGGCAGGTATTCCCATTTTATACAGTGCGGCAGGCAGGTATCCCCATTTTACACAGTACGGTAGGCAGATATCCCCATTTTACAAAGTGCGACAGGCAGGTATTCCCATTTTACACAGTACACAGGCAGGTATCCCCATTTTACACAGTGCGGCAGGCAGGTATCCCCATTTTACAGTGCAGCAGGCAGGTGCCCCCATTTTACACAGTGCGGAAGGCAGGTATCCCCATTTTACACAGTACGCAGACAGGTATCCCCATTTTACACAGTACGCAGGCAGGTGTCCCCATTTTACACAGTGCGGCAGGCAGGTGCCCCCATTTTACATAGTGCGGCAGGCAGATATCCCCATTTTACACAGTATGCAGGCAGGTGTCCCTATTTTACACAGTACAGCAGGCAGGTATCCCCATTTTACACAGTACAGCAGGCAGATATCCCCATTTTACACAGTGCGGCAGGCAGATATCCCCATTTTACACAGTACCCAGGCAGGTGCCCCCATTTTACACAGTGCGGCAGGCAGGTATCCCCATTTTACACAGTACAGCAGGCAGGTGCCCCCATTTTACACAGTACAGCAGGCAGGTGCCCCCATTTTACACAGTGCGGCAGGCAGGGTTCCCCATTTTACACAGTACAGCAGGCAGGTATCCCCATTTTACACAGTGCGGCAGGCAGATATCCCCATTTTACAAAGTGCGGCAGGCAGGAATCCCCATTTTACACAGTACAGAAGGCAGGTATCCCCATTTTACACAGCGCGGCAGGCAGATATCCCCATTTTACACAGTGCGGCAGGCAGGTATCCCCATTTTACACAGTACGGTAGGCAGATATCCCCATTTTACACAGTATGCAGGCAGGTGCCCCCATTTTACACAGCGCGGCAGGCAGGTATCCCCATAGGCAGGTGTCCCCATTTTACAAAGTGCGGCAGGCAGGTTTCCCCCATAGGCAGGTGTCCCCATTTTACACAGTGCGGCAGGCAGGTTTCCCCGTAGGCAGGTGTCCCCATTTTACACAGTGCGGCAGGCAGGTTTCAAGTGGGGGGAAGGAAGGGGGAGGGAGAGAGAGAGAATACTTACGTCTTCCCGCTCTTCGGTCCCACCGACTCTCGTCCCTCGCGCCGGCGGCCGCCTCCTCCTTCCATGCATTCTCCTTATCGCCTCTCCCCGAGCGCTCCTGCTCGGGGGTGGAGCTTCGCGGAATGACGCGTTTGCGTCGTGACGTCACGACGCAACGCGTCATTCCACGAAACTCCGCCCCCGAGCAGGAGCACTCGGGGAGAGGCGATAACAAGTAACAAAGTGCCGCGGCGGGCACCCCGTGCGGTTGCACGGCTCGCCCGCCGCTAGAAACGGCACTGCATGGGAAATCCCCCACACAAGAATTGTGGTAAAAACACATACAAGATTTACCACAAACAAATTGTGGTGAAACAATTATGAGAGTGGTATGTCCTAATTAATGAGGTATGAATGTAGCAGAAATATGTTGAATCATACATAAAGATTGACATAGATTCCAGCACAAAGGCTGCCTGAGCAGCTATCAGTCTTATTACAGAAAGATACAATTGTATTTAAATAATGGCCACAATAATGAGTTGCTGAATATATTGTGAGAATACTGATTCATATAGCAACATGACAATACACTAAGAATACACCACATGGGCTGCAAAGGCAGCTGTCTGTCTATTGCTGAAAGATACAGTTGTTTTTAAATAATTGTCACAGTGATGAATCGCTGAAAATGTTGCAGAATACTGACTCATATAACAACATAAAAAGTTCCTGAGGAATTCACATTGAATCCAGCACTTAAGCTGCGAAAGCAGCTGACAGTCTGTTAAGAAAGGATACAGTTATATTTAAATAATAGTCACAATTAGTGAAGACAGACTATCTGTAAATAAACACTAGTGATAGTATTGTATAGGCCAGTCGGGATGCCTGTGGTCAAAATAAATAAATGCCTGACTAAGTTGGTAGCGCTGATACTAGAGAGAATTAATTAATTGAATGATTAAATAATTAATTGATGCACCAATAAATTAACAGCTGATAAATGGTTTCCCTACACTGGGTGAATACCCTGTGCATGTATACAGTAACCAGGGAAAGGTCAGGCAGGTGTTATTTCCAGAAAACTTGTTGCTGGTGAAACGGTCCTGTCTGTGCAGCATGAACAGAGTGGGTGAAGCGTCTCCCCTGTACCTGCGCTGGGTACACGGGGGTGAAACCTGACCAGAGAGCTATAACCCGCTGCATAGAGCGGTGCTCTACTTGCTACATTTGCTGGAGAGGAGTCCGCCCGCGGTCGAAGCCCCGTTACGGAGGTCCCGGAAGTCGGGTGTCGGGCCGGAAGTGACGCGCGTTTCGTTGGGAGGAGCTTGTTCACATGATCGTCTGATCTGTGAGCCCTCCGTGTGTGTCTCTTAACAGATGTATTAGCCAATCTCCTTGTAGGGAGACATGATTGACCTGATGGCAGACCAATGGGTAGCTAAAATCGGAACAATAGGGATGTTATGCTGAGAATACAGAGACAATGGATCTATTACATGGAATGCAAAGCAGATGTGACATATCTGAATAATGCCATTAACTGGTCCTGCTATAATAGATAATAGTCGGTAGCTATATGTTGGTTACCATTCTTGCCGCATATGGTATAAAAATTGTATAACAATTATTGTACAATCTGGTCCTGTGCAGATTCCAAATGTGAGAGGACAGCGGGTTGGGGGGACGGGGGAGGTCGCTTACCTCCGTTCCCCCCGGGCGGACAGCGGCGGGACACAAGCAGCATTGCGGCAGGTCTCCGGCGTGGAGGGGCTTGCATCCGGTGGGATTCAAGCCCCTCCAATCACGGCGCGGCAAGGATGGCGCCGGGCGGGAGCCAATCAGGGCTCGCGCCCGGTCAGCCAATGGGAGCATGCCGCTACGAGCCAATCAGGGCTCGCCGCGTCATAGCGCTGCCCCCTCCCAGCGTCTTATAACAGACGCAGCGGAGCGGGAGCAGTCAGTCGGCGCCGGACCCGGAGCAATGAAGAGCTCCCGAAAAAAAGAAGAAGAAGAAGAAGCGGCGGTCGAGGAGAAGAAGCGGCGGCAGGGCGGCGGCCGAGAAGCAGAAGAGGCGCCAGAGGAAGCCGGAAGAGGCCCCCGCGGAGAGTGACAGGCGACGCCCGAGGAGAAGACGTCGAGACGGCTGGAGAAGATGAGCCCACCAGGAGGTCCGGTGGAGAGTGCCGCGGTGTGTGGGAAGCAAAAGAGCTAACGAAGCTCCCCACTGCGGCCTCTCCCTACGGTCTGGTAAGCGGCCTCGAGCCGAGTCTCCTACCCTCCCTAGACCACCGGGTGTTCGGGCATTAGGCCCGTGGGCACAGTCAGGCCCTCTCGGCCTGTGGGCATATAGTCGGGCCCTCCCGGCCCGTGGGCACCAGTGAGTCGCCATGTCTGAGCCCGGGGCCACGCGCAGTCGAGGATCCACTCGGCCCGTGGCCTGTAGGCCCAGACCCGACCTCTCACCCACCTGGGGGTTCGGGCGTTAGGTCCGAGCCACCCTCAGCCACACCGTAGGCGGGCACTAGGCCCGAGGGACAGAAACAGGCTAAAGGCCTGGGGTATAGCTAGGGGGCGCTAGGCCCTAGTATACTTTGGGCAGTAGGGACGTATAAGGTGACCCTGGGCACAAGGCCAGGTCATACAGCGGGCACTGACTAGGCGGGCACTAGGCCCGAGGGACAGAAACAGGCTATAGGCCTTGGGTATAGCTAGGGGGCGCTAGGCCCTAGTATACTTTGGGCAGTAGGTACCTATAAGGTGACCCTGGGCACAAGGCCAGGTCATCCAGCGGGCACTGACTCAGGCGGTCACTAGGCCTGAGGCTGCAATCGGGCTCTAGGCCCGTGTCACGGCTAGGAGAAGGCCCGGGGGCGAATCAAGGTCCTTAGGCAGGGAGACGATCCTAGTTCAGGCGGAGCCCCGTCCTTTGGGTACTCCAGTGGGTGAGCTGTGTGACAGCTCGCGCGGGGTCCATTGCAGGCTGGGCACAGGGGGTCGGCTGGCCCTCGCGTCCTGTATACGCCTTTGGGGTGGGGAGGGGCCGTGGAGAGACTGTCTCAACCGGGGCGAGGTAGTGGAACCTGCATCGGACCGGATGGTGAAGGTAATCCTCATTTGTATTATATTCACACTGTGACCTGTAGTTGCTTGACCTGTTGACGGAGATTAGGTGAAGTAGCCAAACATGTTGAACTGTTTGTAGTTTATAGTAGTTAGGCTCAGTTCTGTTGTAGCCCTTGTTTAATTGTAGGGAGGCTGCTGTCATTCTCTCCCCAGGAGCGGAAGTTCTCGTCAAGCAAGCTGACAAGAGTACCAGTGTGAGTATTCTCTGTGAGTGTGTGTCCTTGTCCGTGTTGAGTGCCGGTCGCGAGACCCCGCTAGGCCTAGCGGGCTCGCTCCCACCTTGGTGCGCAAGTGCCAAATAGGTGACGATTTGGGTGGCTGAGACCCACGGGCCGATGATGACATTCACCTAACCAGTGAACGTGGCGGCCACCCCGGTGTGCCACTTATTCCCTTACGAGGAAGGAGTGGGCACACAGTGAGAATATTCCTTGTCTCCTCTAGCCGCCAGCTTCCAGACTGACCCCCGGGCAGAGGCCCCGAAGAGAAGTTATTCGTAGTCTTGGCGGAGCGGAACGGAGGGTGCGGCGCAATCGGAGGTAAGCAGTGGTACGCTTTTACGGTCGCAGGTATTACACCATCTCGGTACCCTTACATTTGGCGTAGTCGGCAGGATACCTGGGGAAGATGGATCAAGAAGCAGACAAGCCGGAAAGCGACAGTGGCGAGCCTTCCGATGAGGCGATTGACGCGCCCAGTGATCAGCCTCAGGCCAGGTTACCCATCGGAGCAGCCCTCAACCACCTCGACAAGTTCGACGGGCAGAATATGCCCTTGACGGAGTGGATCGAACAGTTGGAAACCACTATCGACCTCTACCAGATTCCGAAACGGGTACAGGTGAATTTGGCATTGAAGGTCCTGACTGGCGATGCCCGGAAGACAGTGAAAGTACGTCCTGAGCGGCTTCGTAGAAGCCTGGCCGACGTCTTCGCCATTCTGAAGGGCGTGTATGGGGAAAAGGCCACCACCACCACGCTGAAGAAGCATGTGTTCGCACGGATTCAAAGGGAAGACGAGACGATTTCTCAGTTCGCTAACGCGATCCAGAATACATGAGTGAGATCCAGACGAGGGAGGACGAAGAGTTGATGACGGAGGATCCGGATTCCACCTTGAGAGGTATTCTAATAGGTGGGCTGAGGAGCAGGTCCCTGCGGAACTACCTCCAGGATAAGGTCGATGGGGATGGCAAGCTCACCTTCTTCGAGGTGTTGGGGATGGCGCTGAAGAAAGAAGAAAATGCGGAGCTTAGTTCCAGCGCCGTGTCCAGACCACCCACCCAACCGATAGATAGGGTCCGGACGCCGGAGATTAGTCCCTTGGAGGGCTGCATCAAGGAGTTAACCACCACGCTCCTTCTCGTCCAGGACGAAGTGTCCCAGTTAAGACAGAGGGTGGAACGGGCAGAAAGCCGGGACGTCGACCCCGAAAAGAGGGGTTGGGACGACAAGGATTGTTCCAAGGAAAAAAACCCTCGGAGGAAAAGGGAATCGGAGACTGCTGGACGTCGGGGAGGGGAGGTGTGCCCGCGAGGACCCCGCAAGTTAGTGTGTTGGGAATGTGAGGAGCCTGGACATTTCGCTCGGGATTGCCCGGGCCGCCGCCCCGGAAGGGAGGGACGTAGGAGACCTTTAAACTAAGGTCCCTCGCGGTAGCGGGACAATCCGCGGGGGAAGACGGCGCGCGAGTAGATGTCGCCAACTGATCCGACTTGTTCGGTGAGTGTCCCACGGTAGTGGCAAAGTTAGGAGGGAGGGATCAACGTTGCCTTTTGGATACCGGGTCGCAAGTGTCCACCATGTCCGAGAAACGGTTTAGGGAAGACTATGCCCATCTCACGACCACCAGTGTCGGGAATTGGGTGATACTGGTGGCTGCAAACAACCTCCCCATTCCCGTAAAAGGGGTCGTGTGGATCGAAGTGGAGGTGTATGGACAATCCCTTGGAAAAAAAGGGTTCGTAGTAGTGAGCGGCGAGGAGTTTCACCATGGGCCGGTGATTCTGGGGAACATCCTGCGGAGTCTGGATCAAGTACTCGTACACGATAAGGGCCCCCAATACTGGAAGTATCTGGGTGTGCAGAAGCCGGTGCAACAAGCTTTCCAGAGGGTCGTCCAGCGGAAAGAGGAGACCGCCTCCGTGGAAGCCTTGCGGCCCCTAGGCCTGATCAAGACGCGGCATAACCAAAAGGTGAAGATCCCAGCAAGACAGGAGGTGGTCCTAGAAGTACCCGTCCGTGCACAGCAGCGGCTGGAAGGAAGGGAGGTTGTGATAGAACCTTGTTGGTTCAGACAAGTGGAGGCCGGTTTGCTGTTGGCCAGAACCGTAGCGGTCGTACGGGATGGTACCGTACCCCTACGGGTGTGCAACCTGGGGAACTCGCCAATTAAGATCCCGGCCAGGTCGGTGCTAGCCCATCTAGAGGCTATCCCTGAGGGTGGTATCGAGCCAGGCCCTAGGGTTACCTTAAAGCCGGATGCATGCGAGCCTTGGACGTTGGCCGTCGCCCTCGAGGAGAAACAAGAACCCACCGCGGAGTGGAACGGGGACGTGATTCTGAAACAGATGGATGTATCACTGGAGGGCTGTAGTACGGCAGAGGTAGGCGGGGTAAGGCAAATGCTGTGGGCATGACAGAAGTCGTTCTCCCGCAGCGTGGAAGACTTTGGCCACACGACCGAGATAGAACATGAGATCAACACCGGTGACAGTCTACCTGCTCGGGAGCGCTATCGGCAGATTCCCCCGAAGCTGTACCAGGAGGTCAAGACCATGATCCAACAAATGCTGGCCAACGGCGTCATCAAAGAAAGTAAGAGCCCATGGGCTGCCCCCATTGTGCTGGTAAAGAAGAAAGACGGCACTACAGGAGCTTTAACAGCTGCACCGTCCGGGACGCTTATCCATTGCCCCGCATTGAGGAGTCACTGGCGGCTCTGGGGAAATCGCGCTTCTTTTCCACGCTGGATTTGGCCAGTGGGTACTGGCAGGTGCCCGTGGTGGAGAAAGACCAGGCGAAGACGGCATACATTACGCCCATGGGGCTTTTTGATTTCTGTCGAATGCCCTTCGGGCTCTCCACTGCACCGGCCACATTCCAGCGCCTTATGGAGCGCTGTCTCGGGGACTTGAACTTTGAAGCAATCCTCATCTATTTGGACGACATTATAGTGTTTGCCCCCACCCTGGAGGAACACTTGCATAGGTTGGAACAAGTGCTTCAATGACTGGAACAATACGGCCTCAAATTAAAACCCAGGAAGTGCCACCTCTTGAAGTCCAGCTTGGAATACCTGGGCCATGTGGTCTCAGAGGAAGGGGTGCGGCCCACCCCCGACAAAATTGCCGCAGTCCAAGAATGGAGGACCCCGGCAACGTGACGGAGTTGAGGGCATTTCTTGGATTGGTGGGCTACTATCGGCGGTTTATTCGAGACTTTGCCAAGATCGCAGGCCCCCTACATGGACTGTTGCGAGGTGTTGCCACGGATGTGCGGAATCGGGCAGTGGCGTGGGACCAAGCGCAGGAGGTTGCCTTCACGGGTCTGAAACAAGCCCTCACCCAGGCCCCCGTACTGGCTTATGCTGACTTTGACAAGCCATTCATATTGTACACAGACGGGAGCCACCAAGGGGCTGTACTCTCCCAGCTGCAGGAAGGCCAGGAACGAGTTATTGCTTATGGGAGTCGGAGTCTCCGGGAGTCGGAGCGGAATCCCGACAACTACAGCTCGTTCAAGCTAGAATTGCTGGCAGTCGTCTGGGCGGTCACCGAGAAGTTTGCGGAGTACCTGATCGCCGCCGACTTCGAAGTGGTCACGGATAACAACCCCCTGTCGCACCTGCATACAGCTAAGTTGGGCGCTCTGGAGCAGCGTTGGGTGGCACGCTTGGCCAAGTTCTCCTTTAAAATTCGATATCGCCCGGGTAAGGCGAATACGAATGCGGATGCCTTATCCCGCTATCCGGTGGGGCTACCTACGGGGCCCACGGATGAAGAGAGGGAGGGTCAGGAGATCCCTGACCTTATTAGAATGATTCCCAGCTCACCCGGGCCCAAGGTGACGTGCGGGATTCTGCTACAGAAGACCTTGCCGGACTGGGCCATAGCACAAGGGCAGGATCAAGAGGTGCAGTGTGTGCGTGGGTGGAAGGAGCGGGAGCACTGGCCATCCTCGGCGGAGAGGCTGCAGCTTAGCCCGTGGGGCAAAAAGCTGGTACATCAGTGGGAACGATTGACCATACGAGGAGGGGTATTGTGCCGCCAGGCATATCTCGAGCACGAGCTCCGGAAGGTGTGGCAGGTTGTTCTCCCCAGAGATTTAGCCCGTGGTCTGGTGACTGAAGCACACGAAGAAGGCGCCCATTTTGGGACAGAAAAGACCCTGCAATGGATCAGTCGGCAGTATTTCTTCCCAGGTTTGCAGGCCCTGGTGGAGGGTGTGTGTCAGACCTGTAGGAGGTGTGCTGTTACCAAAAGTGGCGAACAATGGGCACCAGTGCAGACCATCAGGACCACCAGACCCCTTGAGCTCCTCTAGGTGGACTATGTCTTGATAGGAGAATCTGTGCGTGGGTACCAGTACGCTATCGTGATGACCGACCACTTTACCAAATTTACAGTGGTTGTCCCTACCATGGATCAGACTGCCGACACGGCGGCTAAGGCTATTGTCGAGCATTTTATCCGAAGGTACGGCTGCCCGGAGCGCGTCCATTCCGATCAGGGTGCGTGCTTCCAAGGTCGGGTGATGGAACGGCTGTGTCGCACCTATAGCATGAACAAATCAAGGACCACCCCGTACCACCCACAGGGAAATGGAGCCTGCGAGCGATTCAACCGGACGCTGCTACAAATGCTGAGGGTCCTGGAGGCTGACAAGAAGCGGCGTTGGCCCGACTTTGTCCCGGAATTGGTGTGGGTATATAACAACAGAGTGCACCAGACCACGGGGTTCTCGCCGTATTTTCTGTTGTTTGGCCGACCGGAGAAGGACCTGCAGGATCTCGACCTGTCCCTACCAGTGGAGGAGGAGCAGTGGACGCACAGTGGATGGATTGAGGAGCAGAAACGCCGCCTGACGATCGCCCGGGAAGTGGCGGCGGGGAACATTGGATCCAACTTACACCCTAGTCCCGGGAGGTCGTTAGGAGGACCATTCGCGGAGGGGCAAAGAGTGTTAGTCCAAGAGAAACGTCCTGGGAACAAGTTGAGCGAGCGATGGGAGGTGATGCCATACATTGTGCAGCGGCGAGTGTCTCCTGACAACCCCGTTTATGAAGTAAAGGCGGAAGACAGGAGTGGACGTGCCCGCACTTTGCATAGGAACATGCTGCGTCCTTTCCTCTGTGAGGATCTGCTCCCCATTGAAACAGTTCCAGAGGCTACCCCTGAATTGGAGGAGGATGATTGGTGGGATCCGCCACCCGAAGGGGCACTGGACCCCCGCCATCGGGAGAGTCAGCCACGGCCCACATCTTTGTAGGGACTACAAAGGAAACGGGGGGGGGGGGGAAATGTGAGAGGATAGCGGGTTGGGGGGACGGGGGAGGTCGCTTACCTCCGTTCCCCCCGGGCGGACAGCGGCGGGACACAAGCGGCATTGCGGCGGGTCTCCGGCGTGGAGGGGCTTGCATCCGGTGGGATTCAAGCCCCTCCAATCACGGCGCGGCGAGGCAAGGATGGCGCCGGCCGGGAGCCAATCAGGGCTCGCGCCTGGTCAGCCAATGGGAGCATGCCGCGACGAGCCAATCAGGGCTCGTCGCGTCATAGCGCCGCCCCCTCCCAGCGTCTTATAACAGACACAGCGGAGCGGGAGCAGTCAGTCGGCGCCGGACCCGGAGCAGTGAAGAGCTCCCGAAGAAAAGAAGAAGAAGCGGCGGTCGAGGGGAAGAAGTGGCGGCGGCGGCCGAGAAGCAGAAGAGGCGCCAGAGGAAGCCGGAAGAGGCCCCCGTGGAGAGTGACAGGCGACGCCCAAGGAGAAGATGTCGAGATGGCAGGAGGTCCGGTGGAGAGTGCCGCGGTGTGTGGGAAGCAAAAGAGCTAACGGAGCTTCCCACTGCGGCCTTTCCCTACAGTCTGGTAAGCGGCCTCGAGCCGAGTCTCCTACCCTCCCTAGACCACCGGGTGTTCGGGCATTAGGCCCGTGGGCACAGTCAGGCCCTCTCGGCCTGTGGGCATATAGTCGGGCCCACCCGGCCCGTGGGCACCAGTGAGTCGCCGTGTCTGGGCCCGGGGCCACGCGCAGTCGAGGATCCACTCGGCCCGTGGCCTGTAGGCCCAGACCCGACCTCTCACCCACCTGGGGGTTCGGGCGTTAGGTCCGAGCCACCCTCAGCCACACCATAGGCGGGCACTAGGCCCGAGGAACAGAAACAGGCTTTAGGCCTGGGGTATAGCTAGGGGGCGCTAGGCCCTAGTATACTTTGGGCAGTAGGTACATATAAGGTGACCCTGGGCACAAGGCCAGGTCATCCAGCGGGCACTGACTCAGGCGGGCACTAGGCCTGAGGCTGCAATCGGGCTCTAGGCCCGTGTCACGGCCAGGAGAAGGCCCGGGGGCGAATCAAGGTCCTTAGGCAGGGAGAGACGATCCTAGTTCAGGCGGAGCCCCGTCCTTTGGGTACTCCAGTGGGTGAGCTGTGTGACAGCTCGCGCGGGGTCCATTGCAGGCTGGGCACGGGGGGTCGGCTGGCCCTCGCGTCCTGTATACGCCTTTGGGGTGGGGAGGGGCCGCGGAGAGACTGTCTCAACCGGGGCGAGGTAGTGGAACCTGCATCGGACCGGATGGTGAAGGTAATCCTCATTCGTATTATATTCACACTGTGACCTGTAGTTGCTTGACCTGTTGACGGAGATTAGGTGAAGTAGCCAACCATGTTGAACCGTTTGTAGTTTATAGTAGTTAGGCTCAGTTCTGTTGTAGCCCTTGTTTAGTTGTAGGGAGGCTGCTGTCATTCTCTCCCCAGGAGCGGAAGTTCTCGTCAAGCAAGCTGACAAGAGTACCAGTGTGAGTATTCTCTGTGAGTGTGTGTCCTTGTCCGTGTTGAGTGCCGGTCGCGAGACCCCGCTAGGCCTAGCGGGCTCGCTCCCACCTTGGTGCGCAAGTGCCAAATAGGTGACGATTTGGGTGGCTGAGGCCCACGGGCCGATGATGACATTCACCTAACCGGTGAACGTCGCGGCCACTCAGGTGTGCCACTTATTCCCTTACGAGGAAGGAGTGGGCACACAGTGAGAATATTCCTTGTCTCCTCTAGCCGCCGGCTTCCAGACTGACCCCCGGGCAGAGGCCCCGAAGAAAAGTTATTCGTAGCCTTGGCGGAGCGGGACGGAGGGTGCGGCGCAATCTGAGGTAAGCAGTGGTACGCTTTTACGGTCGCAGGTATTACACCATCTGGGTACCCTTACACAAAAACCCCCACCCAATATTGCATTATGTCAGCTGTCTGCCCCCATTGATAAGGACAATAAGCGGAGGTGTGATAGATATTGCTGAGGGAACACCAAGTGATACATCTCCTATATAATAGCCCTGTGATTCTGTGCCTGGCCCTCTAACGCTGGGCGGATTCACAGGCACAGATCTGAGTGGCTGGATGCAGGCCAGGAACAGTCCCCTACCTCGGTCCCCCCATCCCCACCCCGTCTCCACCTAGTCCCCTCTTTCCCTCCTCCCTGTACACTCACTGCACCCTGGTGACACAGCAGTCGGTGAGTCTTGCGGCTGCCGCACACTCCGGCGGAGAATGCCGTGGATGACCTCTGCCTGTCCAACCCGCTGCACCCACAGCCTTCACAACATCCGCCCCCACCTGCGGCACACGCCTCCCTCCTCCCCGCGGCACCCCCACTCACGGCACTCCCGCCCCCTCCCCCATCCATAGCACCCACATCTGCGGCACCCCCCACCCACGGTACTCCAGCCCCTCCCACAGCAGACGCCCCTCCCCTACCTGCGGCACTCCTGCCCCCTCCCCATCTGTTGAACCCACACATGCAGCACCCACCACCCCTCCCCCACCTGCAGCACTCCAGCCCCCTCCCCCACACATTGCACCCACATCTGTAGCACCCCCCACCCCTCCCCCACCTGCAGTACTCCCACCCCTCCCCTACCCCGGCATATGCCCCTCCTCCACCCGCAGCACTCCTGCCCCCTTCCCCACCCGTTGCACCCACACCTGCAGTACTAACCGTCCCTCCCCCACCCGCAGCACTCCCGCCCCTCCCAAACCCACTGCACACACCCCTCCCCCACCCACAACACTCCCCCCCCCTCCCCCACCTTCAGCACCCCCCGCACCCTCCCCTACCCGCGGCACTCCCGCCCCCTCCCCCACCTGCGGCACCCACCACATCTGTCCCCCACCCGTAGCACCCACAAACCGTGGCGCACCCCACCCCTCCCCCACCTGCGACACCCCTGCCCCTCCCCCACCCCCATACCCACCTCTCCCCTGCACCCTGCACCCCACCTGCAGCACCCACAGTATCCACCACATACACTGCCCACCCATAGCACCCACACCCGCAGCACCCCCCACCCCTCCCTCACCCATGGAACTCCCGCCCCTCCCCCACCCACAGCACCCACCACATCCATTCCCCACCCTGCCACACACTCCTCCCCTACCCGCTGCACTCCCACCCCCTCCCCCACCCATATCACCCACAACCCGCAAAACCCCCACCCCTCCCCCCACCTGCAGCACCCCCGCACCTACCCCACCTCCATATCCACCTCTCCCCCCTACACCCCACCCGCTCTGCCCCACCCCCACCCGCGGCACCCCTGCACCTCCCCCCTCCCATACCCACTCCCCCCCCACCTTCCACCCCACCCACACCTCCCCCACCCACGGCACCCACAGCACCCACCACATCTGCACCCCACTCGCGGCACACACCCCTCCCCCGCCCGCTGCACTCCCTCTCCCACCCGCAGCACCAACAGCATCCACCACATCCACCCCCCACCCGCGGCACATGCCCACCCTCCCACCCACAGCATCCACCACATCCCCCTCCCACGCGCTGCACTCCCGGCTCCTGCCCCACCTGTAGCACCCACACCCGCAGCACCACCTGCCCACTCCCCTGCCCGCAGCGCATCCAGACCCCCACCACACCCCCACAGCCGCTCCCCCAACCACGGCACCTCCGGCCCCCTCCCCCACACCAATCATCTATAGACACCTTCCCCCATTCGTGGACCTACCACACCTCCTCCACCCGCAGCACCTCTGGACCACCTCCCACAGCACCTCAGACCCCATCCACGGCTCCCCTGCAGCCACCTCTCCTCCACCCACAGCACTTCTAGCACCTAACACCCAACCTCACGTCCGTGCAACCCCACCTCCCCAAATACCCCCGCACTACATTGCCCCACCCCCACGCACACCACCTCCAGACCCCCTCCTTCATCCACAGCCCCCCACACCCACCCCTCCCCCACCAACAGCATCTACACTCCCCTTCCCTTGTGGCCATTGTGTGTATAAGCACCACTGCTACCTGTGGCCTTTGTGTGTATAAGCAGTGCTGCTAAAAGTGGCCATTATGTGTGTAAGTGGTGCTGCTACCTGTGGCCATTGTGTGTATAAGCGGCTCAGCTACCTGTGGCCACTGTGTGTATAAGCGCCTCTGTTACCTATGGGAATTGTGTGTAGAAGTGGCACTGCTACCGGGGGCCATTGTGTGTATAAGCACCACTGCTGCCTGTGGTCATTGTGTGTATAAACTGATTTGCTACCTGTGGGCACTTTGTGTATAAACGTCTCTGCTACCTGTGGGCACTGTATGTATAAGCGGCTCTGCTACCTGTGGGCACTGTGTGTATAAGCGGCTCTGCTACCTGTGGGCGCTGTGTGTATAAGTGGCTCTGCTACCTGTGTGGATACGTGGCTCCGTTACCTGTGGCCATTGTGTGTATAAGCGGCTCAGCTACCTGTGTCCATTGTGTGTATACGCGGCTCTGATACCTGTGACGACTGTGTGTGTAAGCTGCGCTGCATACACTAGCAGTATATACTACACTATGTTATTCATTGTGCCCTGTGACCTCTATTTACGCCCTCACAAAGGGCTACGCCCCCTTGACAATCGCACGCCCTTCCCCCTTGCAATATTTACCCACTAGCATAAACTTTTTTGCAGGTAATACTCCATATAATAACAATTATAGCACAGCTGAAGCCTGTGCAGGGGTTAACGGGTCGTAGCCTCTTGCAACGGTATTTTCTGTCTAACACCTTCTCTCTCTTTATCCTTTCCCTATCACCCTGCCTTTCCCTATCCTTTACCGATCGCACAGCTTTTCTGTACATTCCCTTTCTCCCCTTTTATGCCTCTCTATTTTTTCTCAACCAGACCCCATTTCTGTATGCCCTCTATACTGCCCTGTGTTTCTGATTCTGTTATCTACCGGCCTGCGTATGTCCAAAGGTGTGCAGGGGTTAACGGGGCGTAGTTTTATATAACAATCTTCCAAAGGTGCATGTCTACAGTATGTGCTGAGAACTGTCAGCACTCACTGAGAGAGACTACAGTGAATCTTATAAATATGCATGTATTAGAGTTTGGACATAAAAACTGAGACCCATTGTCAGTCATTCTAGACACTAACTAAAATGCTGTTGGTATAATATTGTCCTCATATTGGGGGTAATTCCAAGTTGATTGCAGCAGGATTTTTGATAGCAATTGGGCAAAACCATGTGCACTGCAGGGGAGGCAGATGTAACATGTGCAGAGAAAGTTAGATTTGGGTGGGTTATTTTGTTTCTGTGCAGGGTAAATACTGGCTGCTTTATTTTTACACTGCAAATTAGATTGCAGATTGAACACAGTCCACCCAAATCTAACTCTCTCTGCACATGTTATATCTGCCTCCCCTGCAGTGCACATGGTTTTGCCCAATTGCTTACAAAAATCCTGCTGCGATCAATTTGGAATTACCCCCATAGTATGGACATACTGCGATATTTCTAGTTCACTAAGTGGCTGTAGCAGCATTAATTATACTGCCACATATCAGTTGTTTCTGGGAAGTGAGTAATGGAGAGGCATGTTCTGACAGGATACTAAATTGAACACACTGTGGGGGTCATTCCGAGTTGTTCGCTCGCTAGCAGATTTTAGCAGCATTGCACACCCTAGGCCACTGCCCTTTGGGAGTTTATCTTAGCTTAGCAGAATTGCGAATAGAAAATTCTTAGCAGTTTCTGAGTAGCTCGAGATTTACTCCTACACTGCGATCAGCTCAGCCCGTTTTGTTCCTGGTTTGTCGTCACAAACATGCCCTGCGTTCAGCCAGCCACTCCCCCGTTTCTCCAGACACTCCCGCGTTTTATCCTGGCACACCTGTGTTTTTCCGCACACTCCCAGAAAATGGCCAGTTTCCGCCTAGAAACACCCACTTCCTGTCAATCACACTCCGATCACTTCAACAATGAAAATTCTTCGTTCGGACGTGAGTAAATCTACTAAGTTTTGAGCTAAAATATTTAGCGCATGCGCATTTTTGCCTTAATCGCTCCGTTGCGAAAATCGGCAAAAGAGCAAACAACTCGGAATGACCCCCAGCAACAATTAAACTGGCAACATTTATGAGCCAGCAAACAGCTGAGTGTTTCCAATAGATTATTGTAACAATTATCAGTGAAACAGTACATTCAAGCATACCTGCCATAAAACAACAGCATAATATTAGTGTTTGGGATACCCTGAATCTACAAGCATAGATGTTGATATCCCACTGCCACAACACTATCAGTAGGGAATATAATATGCAAATAGGTTGTTTGACTTGATGGGTCATATTATTACAATATTTATGGCAGAGCTGAAGCCACATATGAATGACTGACAACTAGACGTGCACCGATCTAACTGATGTGTACTGATTATTTACAGACACACATTTATTTTGGCTGTATCCCTCTTTGGATTTCTAAGAAGGTGACATAGACTCCTGCTGAATCAGAAATGTCCTATATATCCCTCCCTTTTTATTAAATTAAGACCTGTAAGGATCATTATACATGTAAAAAGTATGATTACCACATCTATGTTAACATTACAATTACACTGTAAAATAATAAGGATTACTCCTTTAACGGTGTGATTAGCTAGTCTGGTATGTTCTAACATATGGAGGCACAGATTTCTGTTGAGATTTGGTTTGAAACCATATAGGCCCTCATTCCGAGTCGTTCGCTCGGTAAATTTCTTCGCATCGCAGCGTTTTTCTGCTTAGTGCGCATGCGCAATGTCCGCACTGCGACTGCGCCAAGTAATTTTGCTATGAAGATAGGATTTTTGCTCACGGCTTTTTCATCGCTCCGGCGATCGTAGTGTGATTGACAGGAAATGGGTGTTACTGGGCGGAAACACGGCGTTTTATGGGGCGTGTGGATAAAAACGCTACCGTTTCCGGAAAAAACGCAGGAGTGGCTGGAGAAGCGGGGGAGTATGTGGGCGAACGCTGGGTGTGTTTATGACGTCAAACCAGGAACGACAAGCACTGAACTGATCGCAGATGCCGAGTAAGTCTGAAGCTACTCTGAAACTGCTAAGTAGTTTGTAATCGCAATATTGTGAATACATTGGTCGCAATTGTAAGAAGCTAAGATACACTCCCAGTAGGCGGTGGCTTAGCGTGTGCAACTCTGCTACATTCGCCTTGCGAGCGAAAAACTCGGAATGAGGGCCATAGATAGGAACCAAGCCGTACTCATAGATAGTCTGCTCTCTGGTAAAATTGGAGTTGCTATACTCCTAATGGGAGCAATACCACCTATATTTCTGCTGCGGGGTACACTGGGCTCCACAAGTCTGGACAATGGGGGTATAGAGTAGGATCTTGATCCGAGGCACCAACAGACTCAAAGCTTTGACTGTTCCCAGAATGCCTAGCGCTGCCTACTCTATAACTCCGCCTCCCAGCACAGGAGCTCAGTTTGTCAGTTGGTGCGGCAGTAAGCAGGCACAGGGCCGGTGCTAGGTTTCTAGGTGCTCTAGGCAAAGTTTCACTCTGTTGCCCCTG
>NW_026969803.1:0-26406 GCF_028390025.1 Pseudophryne corroboree
CTAGGGGTCATCCAAGCACTGCAAAAGGCCGCCATGCCCTGCATGCCCCTTTTCTCTTTTCATATGCAGATGAGGGTTCCAGTCAACTTTGGCCCACTGCTTGGATAACATCACCGTATGCAAATCCGTCTGCTGCAGACCTTCCCCAAGGAGTGCTTGTATAAGTTGTTGCATATGGTTTGATATTTGATGGTGCTTCAGTATTAGGCAGCCTTCCGCCCTCCCATGTTCATCTGAAAAGATGTGGTCTCCCTGCAGTTGTTGTCCCCAGATGAGAGTTCCCTTGTGCTGCCTCAGTTGAATCTCCTTTACTTGACAGAGATGTGCCTGAGCAGCGGCCCTCACCAGCCCTATCCCAAATCATACTTATTTTGCATAGGAGATACCATGGTCATGAAGATTGTTCTCCCAGGGTGAGGTTCATTCATTGCATTCTGGGTATGCTGACCCCTGTGATTTTCCCAAATGTGGGAAACTCGACTGCATTATTTGTGGTAGTGGGGGACTGTGTTTGTGCTTTCCTCTGGTCAGCTCTGGTAAAAGTCAGATTTCTTTGTCTCAGATCTTCCTCTAGCCTTGTTCTTCTTTCGAGAGTTCCCTTGTGCTGCCTCAGTTGGATCTCTTTCACTTGACAGGGGGGTGCCCGAACAGCGACCCTCCCCAGCTCTAGCCCAACTCCTACTTACCTGCCAGGTGAGATACTATGATCATGAAGGTGCTTCTCCCAGGGCAAGGCTCACCCATTGCACTCTGGGTGTGCTGCCCCTGCGATTTCCCCAAATGTGGGAAACTTGACTGCATAATTTGTGTTTCCCCTGGTCGGCTCTCGTATAATTCAGATCTCTTTGTCTCAGGTCTCTCTCCAGCCTAGTTTGCTGTCTGTTTCCACTTCTCTTTTCTTCAACCGCTCCCTTCTATACCCTTGTGCACTATCCTGACTTCTCCTCCCGTCTGCTTACTTTGTGCCTTCCAATGCACAATGCAAACTACAGGTAGTGCTGCAGGGCCCACACCCTTTTACTTGCCTTACAGAGCAGCTCTGGAGCTGTTACAGTGCCCAGCTGCTGCAAGAAATCAGCTTGAATGCTTCAGGGGATGGGGCATGGCCAACATGAGCCCCACACCAAAGGAGGGTGGAGGTGTTTAATGCGAACTAGGGGTCATCCAAGCACCGCAAAAGGCCGCCATGCCCTGCACGCCCCTTTTCTCTTTTCATATGCAGATGAGGGTTGAAGCCAACTTTGACCCACTGCTTGGATGACATCACCGTATGCAAATCCGTCTTCTGCAGAACTTCCCCCAGGAATGCTTGCACTAGTTGTTGCATTTGGTTTGTTGTTTGGGGGTGCTTCAGTATTAGGCAGCCTTCTGCCCTCCCATGTTCATCTGAAAATATGTGTTCTCCCTGCAGTTGTTGTCCCCAGATGAGAGTTCCCTTGTGCTGCCTCAGTTGAATCTCCTTTACTTGACAGAGATGTGCATGAGCAGCGGCCCTCCCCAGCCCTATTCCAAATCATACTTATTTTGCATAGGAGATACCATGGTCATGAAGATTGTTCTCCCAGGGTGAGGTTCATTCATTGCATTTTGGGTATGCTGACCCCTGTGATTTCCCCAAATGTGGGAAACTTGACTGCATTATTTGTGGTAGTGGGGGACTGTGTTTGTGCTTTCCTCTGGTCAGCTCTGGTAAAAGTCAGATTTCTTTGTCTCAGATTTTCCTCTAGCCTTGTTCTTCTTTCGAGAGTTCCATTGTGCTGCCTCAGTTGGATCTCCTTCACTTGACAGGGGGGTACCCGAGCAGCGACCCTCCCCAGCTCTAGCCCAACTCCTACTTACCTGCCAGGTGAGATACTATGATCATGAAGGTGCTTCTCCCAGGGCAAGGCTCACCCATTGCACTCTGGGTGTGCTGCCCCTGCGATTTCCCCAAATGTGGGAAACTTGACTGCATAATTTGTGTTTCCCCTGGTCGGCTCTCGTATAATTCAGATCTCTTTGTCTCAGGTCTCTCTCCAGCCTAGTTTGCTGTCTGTTTCCACTTCTCTTTTCTTCAGCCGCTCCCTTCTATACCCTTGTGCACTATCCTGACTTCTCCTCCCGTCTGCTTACTTTGTGCCTTCCAATGCACAATGCAAACTAAAGGTAGTGCTGCAGGGCCCACACCCTTTTACTTGCCTTACAGAGCAGCTCTGGAGCTGTTACAGTGCCCAGCTGCTGCAAGAAATCAGCTTGAATGCTTCAGGGGATGGGGCATGGCCAACATGAGCCCCACACCAAAGGAGGGGGGAGGTGTTTAATGCGAACTAGGGGTCATCCAAGCACTGCAAAAGGCCGCCATGCCCTGCATGCCCCTTTTCTCTTTTCATATGCAGATGAGGGTTCCAGTCAACTTTGGCCCACTGCTTGGATAACATCACCGTATGCAAATCCGTCTGCTGCAGACCTTCCCCCAGGAGTGCTTGTACTAGTTGTTGCATATGGTTTGATATTTGATGGTGCTTCAGTATTAGGCAGCCTTCCGCCCTCCCATGTTCATCTGAAAAGATGTGGTCTCCCTGCAGTTGTTGTCCCCAGATGAGAGTTCACTTGTGCTGCCTCAGTTGAATCTCCTTTACTTGACAGAGATGTGCCTGAGCAGCTGCCCTCACCAGCCCTATCCCAAATCATACTTATTTTGCATAGGAGATACCATGGTCATGAAGATTGTTCTCCCAGGGTGAGGTTCATTCATTGCATTCTGGGTATGCTGACCCCTGTGATTTTCCCAAATGTGGGAAACTCGACTGCATTATTTGTGGTAGTGGGGGACTGTGTTTGTGCTTTCCTCTGGTCAGCTCTGGTAAAAGTCAGATTTCTTTGTCTCAGATCTTCCTCTAGCCTTGTTCTTCTTTCGAGAGTTCCCTGGTGCTGCCTCAGTTGGATCTCCTTCACTTCACAGGGGGGAACCCGAGCAGCGACCCTCCCCAGCTCTAGCCCAACTCCTACTTACCTGCCAGGTGAGATACTATGATCATGAAGGTGCTTCTCCCAGGGCAAGGCTCAACCATTGCACTCTGGGTGTGCTGCTCCTGCGATTTCCCCAAATGTGGGAAACTTGACTGCATAATTTGTGTTTCCCCTCGTCGGCTCTCGTATAATTCAGATCTCTTTGTCTCAGGTCTCTCTCCAGCCTAGTTTGCTGTCTGTTTCCACTTCTCTTTTCTTCAGCCGCTCCCTTCTATACCCTTGTGCACTATCCTGACTTCTCCTCCCGTCTGCTTACTTTGTGCCTTCCAATGCACAATGCAAACTACAGGTAGTGCTGCAGGGCCCACACCCTTTTACTTGCCTTACAGAGCAGCTCTGGAGCTGTTACAGTGCCCAGCTGCTGCAAGAAATCAGCTTGAATGCTTCAGGGGCTGGGGCATAGCCAACATGAGCCCCACACCAAAGGAGGGTGGAGGTGTTTAATGCAAACTAGGGGTCAGCCAAGCGCCGCAAAAGGCCACCATGCCCTGCACGCCCCTTTTCTCTTTTCATATGCAGACGAGGGTTGAAGCCAACTTTGACCCACTGCTTGGATGACATCACCATATGCAAATCCATCTGCGGCAGGCCTTCCCCCAGGAATGCTTGCACTAGTTGTTGCATTTGGTTTGTTGTTTGGGGGTGCTTCAGTATTAGGCAGCCTTCTGCCCTCCCATGTTCATCTGAAAATATATGTTCTCCCTGCAGTTGTTGTCCCAAGATGAGAGTTCCCTTGTGCTGCCTCAGTTGAATCTCCTTTACTTGACAGAGATGTGCATGAGCAGCGGCCCTCCCCAGCCCTATTCCAAATCATACTTATTTTGCATAGGAGATACCATGGTCATGAAGATTTTTCTCCCAGGGTGAGGTTCATTCATTGCATTTTGGGTATGCTGACCCCTGTGATTTCCCCAAATGTGGGAAACTTGACTGCATTATTTGTGGTAGTGGGAGACTGTGTTTGTGCTTTCCTCTGGTCAGCTCTGGTAAAAGTCAGATTTCTTTGTCTCAGATTTTCCTTTAGCCTTGTTCTTTTTTCGAGAGTTCCCTTGTGCTGCCTCAGTTGGATCTCCTTCACTTTACAGGGGGGTACCCGAGCAGCGACCCTCCCCAGCTCTAGCCCAACTCCTACTTACCTGCCAGGTGAGATACTATGATCATGAAGGTGCTTCTCCCAGGTCAAGGCTCACCCATTGTACTCTGGGTGTGCTGCTCCTGTGATTTCCCCAAATGTGGGAAACTTGACTGCATAATTTGTGTTTCCCCTGGTCGGCTCTCGTATAATTCAGATCTCTTTGTCTCAGGTCTCTCTCCAGCCTAGTTTGCTGTCTGTTTCCACTTCTCTTTTCTTCAGCCGCTCCCTTCTATACCCTTGTGCACTATCCTGACTTCTCCTCCCGTTTGCTTACTTTGTGCCTTCCAATGCACAATGCAAACTACAGGTAGTGCTGCAGGGCCCACACCCTTTTACTTGCCTTACAGAGCAGCTCTGGAGCTGTTACAGTGCCCAGCTGCTGCAAGAAATCAGCTTGAATGCTTCAGGGGATGGGGCATGGCCAACATGAGCCCCACACCAAAGGAGGGTGGAGGTGTTTAATGCGAACTAGGGGTCATCCAAGCACCGCAAAAGGCCGCCATGCCCTGCACGCCCCTTTTCTCTTTTCATATGCAGATGAGGGTTGAAGCCAACTTTGACCCACTGCTTGGATGACATCACCGTATGCAAATCCGTCTTCTGCAGAACTTCCCCCAGGAATGCTTGCACTAGTTGTTGCATTTGGTTTGTTGTTTGGGGGTGCTTCAGTATTAGGCAGCCTTCTGCCCTCCCATGTTCATCTGAAAATATGTGTTCTCCCTGCAGTTGTTGTCCCCAGATGAGAGTTCCCTTGTGCTGCCTCAGTTGAATCTCCTTTACTTGACAGAGATGTGCCTGAGCAGCGGCCCTCCCCAGCTCTATCCCAAATCATACTTATTTTGCATAGGAGATACCATGGTCATGAAGATTATTCTCCCAGGGTGAGGTTCATTCATTGCATTATGGGTATGCTGACCCCTGTGATTTCCCCAAATGTGGGAAACTCGACTGCTTTATTTGTGGTAGTGGGGGACTGTGTTTGTGTTTTCCTCTGGTCAGCTCTGGTAAAAGTCAGATTTCTTTGTTCAGATCTTCCTCTAGCCTTGTTCTTCTTTTGAGAGTTCCCTTGTGCTGCCTCAGTTGGATCTCCTTCACTTGACAGGGGGGTGCCCAAGCAGAGACCCTCCCCAGCTCTAGCCCAACTCCTACTTACCTGCCAGGTGAGATACTATGATCATGAAGGTGCTTCTCCCAGGGCAAGGCTCACCCATTGCACTCTGGGTGTGCTGCCCCTGCGATTTCCCCAAATGTGGGAAACTTGACTGCATAATTTGTGTTTCCCCTGGTCGGCTCTCGTGTAATTCAGATCTCTTTGTCTCAGGTCTCTCTCCAACCTAGTTTGCTGTCTGTTTCCACTTCTCTTTTCTACAGCCGCTCCCTTCTATACCCTTGTGCACTATCCTGACTTCTCCTCCCGTCTGCTTACTTTGTGCCTTCCAATGCACAATGCAAACTACAGGTAGTGCTGCAGGGCCCACACCCTTTTACTTGCCTTACAGAGCAGCTCTGGAGATGTTACAGTGCCCAGCTGCTGCAAGAAATCAGCTTGAATGCTTCAGGGGATGGGGCATGGCCAACATGAGCCCCACACCAAAGGAGGGTGGAGGTGTTTAATGCGAACTAGGGGTCATCCAAGCACCGCAAAAGGCCGCCATGCCCTGCATGCTCCTTTTCTCTTTTCATATGCAGATGAGGGTTGAAGCCAACTTTGACCCACTGCTTGGATGACATCACCGTATGCAAATCCGTCTTCTGCAGAACTTCCCCAGGAATGCTTGCACTAGTTGTTGCATTTGGTTTGTTGTTTGGGGGTGCTTCAGTATTAGGCAGCCTTCTGCCCTCCCATGTTCATCTGAAAATATGTGTTCTCCCTGCAGTTGTTGTCCCCAGATGAGAGTTCCCTTGTGCTGCCTCAGTTGAATCTCCTTTACTTGACAGAGATGTGCATGAGCAGCGGCCCTCCCCAGCCCTTTTCCAAATCATACTTATTTTGCATAGGAGATACCATGGTCATGAAGATTGTTCTCCCAGGGTGAGGTTCATTCATTGCATTTTGGGTATGCTGACCCCTGTGATTTCCCCAAATGTGGGAAACTTGACTGCATTATTTGTGGTAGTGGGGGACTGTGTTTGTGCTTTCCTCTGGTCAGCTCTGGTAAAAGTCAGATTTCTTTGTCTCAGATTTTCCTCTAGCCTTGTTCTTCTTTCGAGAGTTCCCTTGTGCTGCCTCAGTTGGATCTCCTTCAGTTTACAGGGGGGTACCCGAGCAGCGATCCTCCCCAGCTCTAGCCCAACTCCTACTTACCTGCCAGGTGAGATACTATGATCATGAAGGTGCTTCTCCCAGGGCAAGGCTCACCCATTGCACTCTAGGTGTGCTGCTCCTGCGATTTCCCCAAATGTGGGAAACTTGACTGCATAATTTGTGTTTCCCCTGGTCGGCTCTCGTATAATTCAGATCTCTTTGTCTCAGGTCTCTCTCCAGCCTAGTTTGCTGTCTGTTTCCACTTCTCTTTTCTTGAGCCGCTCCCTTCTATGCCCTTGCGCACTATCCTGACTTCTCCTCCTGTCTGCTTACTTTGTGCCTTCCAACGCACAATGCGAACTACAGGTAGTGCTGCAGGGCCCACACCCTTTTACTTGCCTTACAGAGCAGCTCTGGAGCTGTTACAGTGCCCAGCTGCTGCAAGAAATCAGCTTGAATGCTTCAGGGGCTGGGGCATAGCCAACATGAGCCCCACACCAAAGGAGGGTGGAGGTGTTTAATGCAAACTAGGGGTCAGCCAAGTGCCGCAAAAGGCCACCATGCCCTGCACGCCCCTTTTCTCTTTTCATATGCAGACGAGGGTTGAAGCCAACTTTGACCCACTGCTTGGATGACATCACCATATGCAAATCCATCTGGGCAGGCCTTCCCCCAGGAATGCTTGCACTAGTTGTTGCATTTGGTTTGTTGTTTGGGGGTGCTTCAGTATTAGGCAGCTTTCTGCCCTCCCATGTTCATCTGAAAATATATGTTCTCCCTGCAGTTGTTGTCCCCAGATGAGAGTTCCCTTGTGCTGCCTCAGTTGAATCTCCTTTACTTGACAGAGATGTGCATGAGCAGCGGCCCTCCCCAGCCCTATTCCAAATCATACTTATTTTGCATAGGAGATACCATGGTCATGAAGATTTTTCTCCCAGGGTGAGGTTCATTCATTGCATTTTGGGTATGCTGACCCCTGTGATTTCCCCAAATGTGGGAAACTCAACTGCATTATTTGTGGTAGTGGGGGACTGTGTTTGTGCTTTCCTCTGGTCAGCTCTAGTAAAAGTCAGATTTCTTTGTCTCACATTTTCCTCTAGCCTTGTTCTTCTTTCAAGAGTTCCCTTGTGCTGCCTTTGTTGGATCTCCTTCACTTTACAGGGGGGTACCCGAGCAGCGACCCTCCCCAGCTCTAGCCCAACTCCTACTTACCTGCCAGGTGAGATACTATGATCATTAAGGTGCTTCTCCCAGGGCAAGGCTCACCCATTGTACTCTGGGTGTGCTGCTCCTGCGATTTCCCCAAATGTGGGAAACTTGACTGCATAATTTGTGTTTCCCCTCGTCGGCTCTCGTATAATTCAGATCTCTTTGTCTCAGGTCTCTCTCCAGCCTAGTTTGCTGTCTGTTTCCACTTCTCTTTTCTTCAGCCGCTCCCTTCTATACCCTTGTGCACTATCCTGACTTCTCCTCCCGTCTGCTTACTTTGTGCCTTCCAATGCACAATGCAAACTACAGGTAGTGCTGCAGGGCCCACACCCTTTTACTTGCCTTACAGAGCAGCTCTGGAGCTGTTACAGTGCCCAGCTGCTGCAAGAAATCAGCTTGAATGCTTCAGGGGCTGGGGCATAGCCAACATCAGCCCCACACCGAAGGAGGGTGGAGGTGTTTAATGCAAACTAGGGGTCAGTCAAGCGCCGCAAAAGGCCACCATGCCCTGCACGCCCCTTTTCTGTTTTCATATGCAGATGAGGGTTGAAGCCAACTTTGACCCACTGCTTGGATGACATCACCATATGCAAATCCATCTGCGGCAGGCCTTCCCCCAGGAATGCTTGCACTAGTTGTTGCATTTGGTTTGTTGTTTGGGGGTGCTTCAGTATTAGGCAGCCTTCTGCTGCACCCTGCTTTGGTGTGGGGCTCATGTTGGCCATGCCCCATCCCCTGAAGCTTTCAAGCAGATTTCTTGCAGCAGCTGGGCACTGTAACAGCTCAAGAGCTGCTCTGTAAGGCAAGTAAAAGGGTGTGGGCCCTGCAGCACTACCTGTAGTTTGCATTGTGCATTGGAAGGCACAAAGTAAGCAGACGGGAGGAGAAGTCTGGATAGTGCACAAGGGTATAGAAGGGAGCGGCTGAAGAAAAGAGAAGTGGAAACAGACAGCAAACTAGGCTGGAGAGAGATCTGAGACAAAGAGATCTGAATTATACGATAGCCGACCAGGGGAAACACAAATTATGCAGTCAAGTTTCCCACATTTGGGGAAATCGCAGGGGCAGCACACCCAGAGTGCAATGGGTGAGCCTTGCCCTGGGAGAAGCACCTTCATGATCATAGTATCTCACCTGGCAGGTAAGTATGAGTTGGGCTAGAGCTGGGGAGGGTCGCTGCTCGAGCACCCCCCTGTTAAGTGAAGGAGATCCAACTGAGGCAGCACAAGGGAACTCTCAAAAGAAGAACAAGGCTAGAGGAAGATCTGAAACAAAGAAATCTGACTTTTACCAGAGCTGACCAGAAGAAAACACAAACACAGTCCCCCACTACCACAAATAAAGCAGTCGAGGTGAGGTTCATTCATTGCATTTTGGGTATGCTGACCCCTGTGATTTCCCCAAATGTGGGAAACTCGACTGCTTTATTTGTGGTAGTGGGGGACTGTGTTTGTGTTTTCTTCTGGTCAGCTCTGGTAAAAGTCAGATTTCTTTGTTTCAGATCTTCCTCTAGCCTTGTTCTTCTTTTGAGAGTTCCCTTGTGCTGCCTCAGTTGGATCTCCTTCACTTAACAGGGGGGTGCCCGAGCAGCGACCCTCCCCAGCTCTAGCCCAACTCCTACTTACCTGCCAGGTGAGATACTATGATCATGAAGGTGCTTCTCCCAGGGCAAGGCTCACCCATTGCACTCTGGGTGTGCAGCCCCTGCGATTTCCCCAAATGTGGGAAACTTGACTGCATAATTTGTGTTTCCCCTGGTCGGCTCTCGTATAATTCAGATCTCTTTGTCTCAGATCTCTCTCCAGCCTAGTTTGCTGTCTGTTTCCACTTCTCTTTTCTTCAGCCGCTCCCTTCTATACCCTTGTGCACTATCCTGACTTCTCCTCCCGTCTGCTTACTTTGTGCCTTCCAATGCACAATGCAAACTACAGGTAGTGCTGCAGGGCCCACACCCTTTTACTTGCCTTACAGAGCAGCTCTGGAGCTGTTACAGTGCCCAGCTGCTGCAAGAAATCTGCTTGAATGCTTCAGGGGATGGGACATGGCCAACATGAGCCCCACACCAAAGGAGGGTGGAGCAGAAGGCTGACTAATACTGAAGCACCCCCAAACAACAAACCAAATGCAACAACTAGTGCAAGCATTCCTGGGGGAAGGCCTGCCGCAGATGGATTTGCATATGGTGATGTCATCCAAGCAGTGGGTCAAAGTTGGCTTCAACCCTCGTCTGCATATGAAAACAGAAAAGGGGCGTGCAGGGCATGGTGGCCTTTTGCGGCGCTTGACCGACCCCTAGTTTGCATTAAACACCTCCACCCTCCTTCGGTGTGGGGCTCATGTTGGCTATGCCCCAGCCCCTGAAGCATTCAAGCTGATTTCTTGCAGCAGCTGGGCACTTTAACAGCTCCAGAGCTGCTCTGTAAGGCAAGTAAAAGGGTGTGGGCCCTGCAGCACTACCTGTAGTTTGCATTGTGCATTGGAAGGCACAAAGTAAGCAGACGGGAGGAGAAGTCAGGATAGTGCACAAGGGTATAGAAGGGAGCGGCTGAAGAAAAGAGAAGTGGAAACAGACAGCAAACTAGGCTGGAGAGAGACCTGAGACAAAGAGATCTGAATTATACGAGAGCCGACCAGGGGAAACACAAATTATGCAGTCAAGTTTCCCACATTTGGGGAAATCGCAGGAGCAGCACACCCAGAGTGCAATGGGTGAGCCTTGCCCTGGGAGAAGCACCTTCATGATCATAGTATCTCACCTGGCAGGTAAGTAGGAGTTGGGCTAGAGCTGGGGAGGGTCGCTGCTCGGGTACCCCCCTGTCAAGTGAAGGAGATCCAACTGAGGCAGCACAAGGGAACTCTCGAAAGAAGAACAAGGCAAGAGGAAAATCTGAGACAAAGAAATCTGACTTTTACCAGAGCTGACCAGAGGAAAGCACAAACACAGTCCCCCACTACCACAAATAATGCAGTTGAGTTTCCCACATTTGGGGAAATCACAGGGGTCAGCATACCCAAAATGCAATGAATGAACCTCACCCTGGGAGAACAATCTTCATGACCATGGTATCTCCTATGCAAAATAAGTATGATTTGGAATAGGGCTGGGGAGGGCCGCTGCTCATGCACATCTCTGTCAAGTAAAGGAGATTCAACTGAGGCAGCACAAGGGAACTCTCATCTGGGGACAACAACTGCAGGGAGAACACATATTTTCTGATGAACATGTGAGGGCAGAAGGCTGCCTAATACTGAAGCACCCCCAAACAACAAACCAAATGCAACAACTAGTGCAAGCATTCCTGGGGGAAGGCCTGCAGCAGATGGATTTGCATATGGTGATGTCATCCAAGCAGTGGGTCAAAGTTGGCTTCAACCCTCGTCTGCATATGAAAAGAGAAAAGGGGCGTGCAGGGCATGGCGGCCTTTTGCAGCGCTTGGATGCAGCAGCAGGGTGCAGCAGAAGGCTGCCTAATACTGAAGCACCCCCAAACAACAAACCAAATGCAACAACTAGTGCAAGCATTCCTGGGGGAAGGCCTGCCGCAGATGGATTTGCATATGGTGATGTCATCCAAGCAGTGGGTCAAAGTTGGCTTCAACCCTCATCTGCATATGAAAACAGAAAAGGGGCGTGCAGGGCATGGTGGCCTTTTGCGGCGCTTGACTGACCCCTAGTTTGCATTAAACACCTCCACCCTCCTTCGGTGTGGGGCTGATGTTGGCTATGCCCCAGCCCCTGAAGCATTCAAGCTGATTTCTTGCAGCAGCTGGGCACTGTAACAGCTCCAGAGCTGCTCTGTAAGGCAAGTAAAAGGGTGTGGGCCCTGCAGCACTACCTGTAGTTTGCATTGTGCATTGGAAGGCACAAAGTAAGCAGACGGGTGGAGAAGTCAGGATAGTGCACAAGGGTATAGAAGGGAGCGGCTGAAGAAAAGAGAAGTGGAAACAGACAGCAAACTAGGCTGGAGAGAGACCTGAGACAAAGAGATCTGAATTATACGAGAGCCGACGAGGGGAAACACAAATTATGCAGTCAAGTTTCCCACATTTGGGGAAATCGCAGGAGCAGCACACCCAGAGTACAATGGGTGAGCCTTGCCCTGGGAGAAGCACCTTAATGATCATAGTATCTCACCTGGCAGGTAAGTAGGAGTTGGGCTAGAGCTGGGGAGGGTCGCTGCTCGGGTACCCCCCTGTAAAGTGAAGGAGATCCAACAAAGGCAGCACAAGGGAACTCTCGAAAGAAGAACAAGGCTAGAGGAAAATGTGAGACAAAGAAATCTGACTTTTACTAGAGCTGACCAGAGGAAAGCACAAACACAGTCCCCCACTACCACAAATAATGCAGTTGAGTTTCCCACATTTGGGGAAATCACAGGGGTCAGCATACCCAAAATGCAATGAATGAACCTCACCCTGGGAGAAAAATCTTCATGACCATGGTATCTCCTATGCAAAATAAGTATGATTTGGAATAGGGCTGGGGAGGGCCGCTGCTCATGCACATCTCTGTCAAGTAAAGGAGATTCAACTGAGGCAGCACAAGGGAACTCTCATCTGGGGACAACAACTGCAGGGAGAACATATATTTTCAGATGAACATGGGAGGGCAGAAAGCTGCCTAATACTGAAGCACCCCCAAACAACAAACCAAATGCAACAACTAGTGCAAGCATTCCTGGGGGAAGGCCTGCCGCAGATGGATTTGCATATGGTGATGTCATCCAAGCAGTGGGTCAAAGTTGGCTTCAACCCTCGTCTGCATATGAAAAGAGAAAAGGGGCGTGCAGGGCATGGTGGCCTTTTGCGGCACTTGGCTGACCCCTAGTTTGCATTAAACACCTCCAACCTCCTTTGGTGTGGGGCTCATGTTGGCTATGCCCCAGCCCCTGAAGCATTCAAGCTGATTTCTTGCAGCAGCTGGGCACTGTAACAGCTCCAGAGCTGCTCTGTAAGGCAAGTAAAAGGGTGTGGGCCCTGCAGCACTACCTGTAGTTCGCATTGTGCGTTGGAAGGCACAAAGTAAGCAGACAGGAGGAGAAGTCAGGATAGTGCGCAAGGGCATAGAAGGGAGCGGCTCAAGAAAAGAGAAGTGGAAACAGACAGCAAACTAGGCTGGAGAGAGACCTGAGACAAAGAGATCTGAATTATACGAGAGCCGACCAGGGGAAACACAAATTATGCAGTCAAGTTTCCCACATTTGGGGAAATCGCAGGAGCAGCACACCTAGAGTGCAATGGGTGAGCCTTGCCCTGGGAGAAGCACCTTCATGATCATAGTATCTCACCTGGCAGGTAAGTAGGAGTTGGGCTAGAGCTGGGGAGGATCGCTGCTCGGGTACCCCCCTGTAAACTGAAGGAGATCCAACTGAGGCAGCACAAGGGAACTCTCGAAAGAAGAACAAGGCTAGAGAAAAATCTGAGACAAAGAAATCTGACTTTTACCAGAGCTGACCAGAGGAAAGCACAAACACAGTCCCCCACTACCACAAATAATGCAGTCAAGTTTCCCACATTTGGGGAAATCACAGGGGTCAGCATACCCAAAATGCAATGAATGAACCTCACCCTGGGAGAACAATCTTCATGACCATGGTATCTCCTATGCAAAATAAGTATGATTTGGAATAGGGCTGGGGAGGGCCGCTGCTCATGCACATCTCTGTCAAGTAAAGGAGATTCAACTGAGGCAGCACAAGGGAACTCTCATCTGGGGACAACAACTGCAGGGAGAACACATATTTTCAGATGAACATGGGAGGGCAGAAGGCTGCCTAATACTGAAGCACCCCCAAACAACAAACCAAATGCAACAACTAGTGCAAGCATTCCTGGGGGAAGTTCTGCAGAAGACGGATTTGCATACGGTGATGTCATCCAAGCAGTGGGTCAAAGTTGGCTTCAACCCTCATCTGCATATGAAAAGAGAAAAGGAGCGTGCAGGGCATGGCGGCCTTTTGCGGTGCTTGGATGACCCCTAGTTCGCATTAAACACCTCCACCCTCCTTTGGTGTGGGGCTCATGTTGGCCATGCCCCATCCCCTGAAGCATTCAAGCTGATTTCTTGCAGCAGCTGGGCACTGTAACATCTCCAGAGCTGCTCTGTAAGGCAAGTAAAAGGGTGTGGGCCCTGCAGCACTACCTGTAGTTTGCATTGTGCATTGGAAGGCACAAAGTAAGCAGACGGGAGGAGAAGTCAGGATAGTGCACAAGGGTATAGAAGGGAGCGGCTGAAGAAAAGAGAAGTGGAAACAGACAGCAAACTAGGTTGGAGAGAGACCTGAGACAAAGAGATCTGAATTACACGAGAGCCGACCAGGGGAAACACAAATTATGCAGTCAAGTTTCCCACATTTGGGGAAATCGCAGGGGCAGCACACCCAGAGTGCAATGGGTGAGCCTTGCCCTGGGAGAAGCACCTTCATGATCATAGTATCTCACCTGGTAGGTAAGTAGGAGTTGGGCTAGAGCTGGGGAGGGTCTCTGCTTGGGCACCCCCCTGTCAAGTGAAGGAGATCCAACTGAGGCAGCACAAGGGAACTCTCGAAAGAAGAACAAGGCTAGAGGAAGATCTGAACAAAGAAATCTGACTTTTACCAGAGCTGACCAGAGGAAAACACAAACACAGTCCCCCACTACCACAAATAAAGCAGTCGAGTTTCCCACATTTGGGGAAATCACAGGGGTCAGCATACCCATAATGCAATGAATGAACCTCACCCTGGGAGAATAATCTTCATGACCATGGTATCTCCTATGCAAAATAAGTATGATTTGGGATAGAGCTGGGGAGGGCCGCTGCTCAGGCACATCTCTGTCAAGTAAAGGAGATTCAACTGAGGCAGCACAATGGAACTCTCATCTGGGGACAACAACTGCAGGGAGAACACATATTTTCAGATGAACATGGGAGGGCAGAAGGCTGCCTAATACTGAAGCACCCCCAAACAACAAACCAAATGCAACAACTAGTGCAAGCATTCCTGGGGGAAGTTCTGCAGAAGACGGATTTGCATACGGTGATGTCATCCAAGCAGTGGGTCAAAGTTGGCTTCAACCCTCATCTGCATATGAAAAGAGAAAAGGGGCGTGCAGGGCATGGCGGCCTTTTGCGGTGCTTGGATGACCCCTAGTTCGCATTAAACACCTCCACCCTCCTTTGGTGTGGGGCTCATGTTGGCCATGCCCCATCCCCTGAAGCATTCAAGCTGATTTCTTGCAGCAGCTGGGCACTGTAACAGCTCAAGAGCTGCTCTGTAAGGCAAGTAAAAGGGTGTGGGCCCTGCAGCACTACCTGTAGTTTGCATTGTGCATTGGAAGGCACAAAGTAAGCAGACGGGAGGAGAAGTCAGGATAGTGCACAAGGGTATAAAAGGGAGCGGCTGAAGAAAAGAGAAGTGGAAACAGACAGCAAACTAGGCTGGAGAGAGACCTGAGACAAAGAGATCTGAATTATACGAGAGCCGACCAGGGGAAACACAAATTATGCAGTCAAGTTTCCCACATTTGGGGAAATCGCAGGAGCAGCACACCCAGAGTACAATGGGTGAGCCTTGCCCTGGGAGAAGCACCTTCATGATCATAGTATCTCACCTGGCAGGTAAGTAGGAGTTGGGCTAGAGCTGGGGAGGGTCGCTGCTCGGGTACCCCCCTGTAAAGTGAAGGAGATCCAACTGAGGCAGCACAAGGGAACTCTCGAAAAAAGAACAAGGCTAAAGGAAAATCTGAGACAAAGAAATCTGACTTTTACCAGAGCTGACCAGAGGAAAGCACAAACACAGTCTCCCACTACCACAAATAATGCAGTCAAGTTTCCCACATTTGGGGAAATCACAGGGGTCAGCATACCCAAAATGCAATGAATGAACCTCACCCTGGGAGAAAAATCTTCATGACCATGGTATCTCCTATGCAAAATAAGTATGATTTGGAATAGGGCTGGGGAGGGCCGCTGCTCATGCACATCTCTGTCAAGTAAAGGAGATTCAACTGAGGCAGCACAAGGGAACTCTCATCTTGGGACAACAACTGCAGGGAGAACATATATTTTCAGATGAACATGGGAGGGCAGAAGGCTGCCTAATACTGAAGCACCCCCAAACAACAAACCAAATGCAACAACTAGTGCAAGCATTCCTGGGGGAAGGCCTGCCGCAGATGGATTTGCATATGGTGATGTCATCCAAGCAGTGGGTCAAAGTTGGCTTCAACCCTCGTCTGCATATGAAAAGAGAAAAGGGGCGTGCAGGGCATGGTGGCCTTTTGCGGCGCTTGGCTGACCCCTAGTTTGCATTAAACACCTCCACCCTCCTTTGGTGTGGGGCTCATGTTGGCTATGCCCCAGCCCCTGAAGCATTCAAGCTGATTTCTTGCAGCAGCTGGGCACTGTAACAGCTCCAGAGCTGCTCTGTAAGGCAAGTAAAAGGGTGTGGGCCCTGCAGCACTACCTGTAGTTTGCATTGTGCATTGGAAGGCACAAAGTAAGCAGACGGGAGGAGAAGTCAGGATAGTGCACAAGGGTATAGAAGGGAGCGGCTGAAGAAAAGAGAAGTGGAAACAGACAGCAAACTAGGCTGGAGAGAGACCTGAGACAAAGAGATCTGAATTATACGAGAGCCGACGAGGGGAAACACAAATTATGCAGTCAAGTTTCCCACATTTGGGGAAATCGCAGGAGCAGCACACCCAGAGTGCAATGGTTGAGCCTTGCCCTGGGAGAAGCACCTTCATGATCATAGTATCTCACCTGGCAGGTAAGTAGGAGTTGGGCTAGAGCTGGGGAGGGTCGCTGCTCGGGTTCCCCCCTGTGAAGTGAAGGAGATCCAACTGAGGCAGCACCAGGGAACTCTCGAAAGAAGAACAAGGCTAGAGGAAGATCTGAGACAAAGAAATCTGACTTTTACCAGAGCTGACCAGAGGAAAGCACAAACACAGTCCCCCACTACCACAAATAATGCAGTCGAGTTTCCCACATTTGGGAAAATCACAGGGGTCAGCATACCCAGAATGCAATGAATGAACCTCACCCTGGGAGAACAATCTTCATGACCATGGTATCTCCTATGCAAAATAAGTATGATTTGGGATAGGGCTGGTGAGGGCAGCTGCTCAGGCACATCTCTGTCAAGTAAAGGAGATTCAACTGAGGCAGCACAAGTGAACTCTCATCTGGGGACAACAACTGCAGGGAGACCACATCTTTTCAGATGAACATGGGAGGGCGGAAGGCTGCCTAATACTGAAGCACCATCAAATATCAAACCATATGCAACAACTAGTACAAGCACTCCTGGGGGAAGGTCTGCAGCAGACGGATTTGCATACGGTGATGTTATCCAAGCAGTGGGCCAAAGTTGACTGGAACCCTCATCTGCATATGAAAAGAGAAAAGGGGCATGCAGGGCATGGCGGCCTTTCGCAGTGCTTGGATGACCCCTAGTTCGCATTAAACACCTCCCCCCTCCTTTGGTGTGGGGCTCATGTTGGCCATGCCCCATCCCCTGAAGCATTCAAGCTGATTTCTTGCAGCAGCTGGGCACTGTAACAGCTCCAGAGCTGCTCTGTAAGGCAAGTAAAAGGGTGTGGGCCCTGCAGCACTACCTGTAGTTTGCATTGTGCATTGGAAGGCACAAAGTAAGCAGACGGGAGGAGAAGTCAGGATAGTGCACAAGGGTATAGAAGGGAGCGGCTGAAGAAAAGAGAAGTGGAAACAGACAGCAAACTAGGCTGGAGAGAGACCTGAGACAAATAGATCTGAATTATACGAGAGCCGACCAGGGGAAACACAAATTATGCAGTCAAGTTCCCCACATTTGGGGAAATCGCAGGGGCAGCACACCCAGAGTGCAATGGGTGAGCCTTGCCCTGGGAGAAGCACCTTCATGATCATAGTATCTCACCTGGCAGGTAAGTAGGAGTTGGGCTAGAGCTGGGGAGGGTCGCTGCTCGGGTACCCCCCTGTCAAGTGAAGGAGATCCAACTGAGGCAGCACAATGGAACTCTCGAAAGAAGAACAAGGCTAGAGGAAAATCTGAGACAAAGAAATCTTACTTTTACCAGAGCTGACCAGAGGAAAGCACAAACACAGTCCCCCACTACCACAAATAATGCAGTCAAGTTTCCCACATTTGGGGAAATCACAGGGGTCAGCATACCCAAAATGCAATGAATGAACCTCACCCTGGGAGAACAATCTTCATGACCATGGTATCTCCTATGCAAAATAAGTATGATTTGGAATAGGGCTGGGGAGGGCCGCTGCTCATGCACATCTCTGTCAAGTAAAGGAGATTCAACTGAGGCAGCACAAGGGAACTCTCATCTGGGGACAACAACTGCAGGGAGAACACATATTTTCAGATGAACATGGGAGGGCAGAAGGCTGCCTAATACTGAAGCACCCCCAAACAACAAACCAAATGCAACAACTAGTGCAAGCATTCCTGGGGGAAGTTCTGCAGAAGACGGATTTGCATACGGTGATGTCATCCAAGCAGTGGGTCAAAGTTGGCTTCAACCCTCATCTGCATATGAAAAGAGAAAAGGGGCGTGCAGGGCATGGCGGCCTTTTGCGGTGCTTGGATGACCCCTAGTTCGCATTAAACACCTCCACCCTCCTTTGGTGTGGGGCTCATGTTGGCCATGCCCCATCCCCTGAAGCATTCAAGCTGATTTCTTGCAGCAGCTGGGCACTGTAACAGCTCCAGAGCTGCTCTGTAAGGCAAGTAAAAGGGTGTGGGCCCTGCAGCACTACCTGTAGTTTGCATTGTGCATTGGAAGGCACAAAGTAAGCAGACGGGAGGAGAAGTCAGGATAGTGCACAAGGGTATAGAAGGGAGCAGTTGAAGAAAAGAGAAGTGGAAACAGACAGCAAACTAGGCTGGAGAGAGACCTGAGACAAAGAGATCTGAATTATACGAGAGCCGACCAGGGGAAACACAAATTATGCAGTCAAGTTTCCCACATTTGGGGAAATCGCAGGGGCAGCACACCCAGAGTGCAATGGGTGAGCCTTGCCCTGGGAGAAGCACCTTCATGATCATAGTATCTCACCTGGCAGGTAAGTAGGAGTTGGGCTAGAGCTGGGGAGGGTCGCTGTTCGGGCACCCCCCTGTCAAGTGAAAGAGATCCAACTGAGGCAGCACAAGGGAACTCTCGAAAGAAGAACAAGGCTAGAGGAAGATCTGAGACAAAGAAATCTGACTTTTACCAGAGCTGACCAGAGGAAAGCACAAACACAGTCCCCCACTACCACAAATAATGCAGTCGAGTTTCCCACATTTGGGAAAATCACAGGGGTCAGCATACCCAGAATGCAATGAATGAACCTCACCCTGGGAGAACAATCTTCATGACCATGGTATCTCCTATGCAAAATAAGTATGATTTGGGATAGGGCTGGTGAGGGCCGCTGCTCAGGCACATCTCTGTCAAGTAAAGGAGATTCAACTGAGGCAGCACAAGGGAACTCTCATCTGGGGACAACAACTGCAGGGAGACCACATCTTTTCAGATGAACATGGGAGGGCGGAAGGCTGCCTAATACTGAAGCACCATCAAATATCAAACCATATGCAACAACTAGTACAAGCACTCCTTGGGGAAGGTCTGCAGCAGACGGATTTGCATACGGTGATGTTATCCAAGCAGTGGGCCAAAGTTGACTGGAACCCTCATCTGCATATGAAAAGAGAAAAGGGGCATGCAGGGCATGGCGGCCTTTTGCAGTGCTTGGATGACCCCTAGTTCGCATTAAACACCCCCACCCTCCTTTGGTGTGGGGCTCATGTTGGCCATGCCCCATCTCCTGAAGCATTCAAGCTGATTTCTTGCAGCAGCTGGGCACTGTAACAGCTCCAGAGCTGTTCTGTAAGGCAAGTAAAAGGGTGTGGGCCCTGCAGCACCACCTGTTGTTCGCATTGTGCGTTGGAAGGCACAAATTAAGCAGACGGGAGGAGAAGTCAGGATAGTGCGCAAGGGCATACTTTTCTCTTAGTCCGGGGGCAAGGCTTCAAAATGGGGTCTGCAACGGAGGAGACACAGGGGGCGTGGTCACAGCAGCTTTTCTCTACAACCTGCACCAGCAGGAGCCTACACCATTTTTTATGATCACGCTGAACTGCAGTGCGACTGCAATTACAGCATGGTCAAGAAGGGAGGCGTCATGCTGGGTGGCCATGCCCTGTCACTGTGCAGGAGCCAGCACAGCTCACACACTAGTCCCCGGGTGCAGCCCCCAACCCCCGGGACACCCGGAGCAACAAAATGTAGATTCAGGCCACCAGGCCACGCCCCTACCTATGAAACCATGCCTCCTTTTTACCATTGCGCTGTTTATCTGCGCGCACTGCATTACAATCTCCCTCGCCACCTTTCTGGGTGTCACCAGTGATAGTGACACCTCTGCCATGCTTGTAGCAGCTGGTCCTAAGATCTACGCCTCAAGCCCTGAGTGTTTGCCCTTGTGACTTGTTGATCATCATAGCGAAGCAGATGCTTACAGAAAACTGCAGGGGCTTAGATTGAAAATAAAAAAATTGATGGGTATAAGGTAGAGAGGAGCGGGTTCGGTTCTCCGAGAACCGAATTCCCCACGAACTCCACGTGGTTTACACTGGTCCGAGGCAGGCTCGGTTGTTCCCGCCTGACTCGGAAAACCTGAACAAGGGAAAATGTCATCATCCCGCTGTCGGATTCTTGCGAGATTCGGATTCCATATAAAGAGCTGCGCGTTGCTGCCATTTTTACTCGTGCATTGAAGAGAGAGCGGAGAGGACGTGGCTATGTTCTCTCAGTGGAAATCTCAATATCAGTGCTCAGTATCAGTGGTTACTTATTGCTGCTCAGTAATACTAGTAGTGTGTCTCTCCTGCTCAGTGTCAGTTCTCAGTAGTATCCTCATCAGTGCTCAGTATCACTGCTCATTGTCTTGTGCTGCATTGTGGTGCTCAGCATACTACAGTACATTACTAATAGTCCAGTGCTGCATCTTGCTGCTCAGTGTCAGTTCTAGTATCCTCATCAGTGCTCACTATCACTGCTCATTGCATTGTGGTGTTCTGTATACTACAGTAACATAGTAATATAGTATATATAGAGGAGCGGGTTCGGTTCTCCGAGAACCGAATTCCCGACGAACTCCACGTGGTTTACACTGGTCCGTGGCAGGCTCGGTTGTTCCCGCCTGACTCGGAAAACCTGAACAAGGGAAAATGTCATCATCCCGCTGTCAGATTCTCGCGAGATTCGGATTCCATATAAAGAGCTGCGCGTTGCCGCCATTTTTACTCGTGCATTGAAGAGAGAGCGGAGAGGACGTGGCTATGTTCTCTCAGTGGAAATCTCAATATCAGTGCCCAGTATCAGTGGTTACTTATTGCTGCTCAGTAATACTAGTAGTGTGTCTCTCCTGCTCAGTGTCAGTTCTCAGTAGTATCCTCATCAGTGCTCAGTATCACTGCTCATTGTCTTGTGCTGCATTGTGGTGCTCAGCATACAACAGTACATTACTAATAGTCCAGTGCTGCATCTTGCTGCTCATGTTGGCTATGCCCCAGCCCCTGAAGCATTCAAGCTGATTTCTTGCAGCAGCTGGGCACTGTAACAGCTCCAGAGCTGCTCTGTAAGGCAAGTAAAAGGGTGTTGGCCCTGCAGCACTACCTGTAGTTTGCATTGTGCGTTGGAAGGCACAAAGTAAGCAGACAGGAGAAGTCAGGAGAGTGCACAAGGGCATAGAAGGCAGGGGCTCAAGAAAAGAGAAGTGGAAACAGACAGCAAACTAGGCTGGAGAGAGACCTGAGACAAAGAGATCTGAATTATACGAGTAGCCGACCAGAGGAAACACAAATTATGCAGTCAAGTGTCCCACATTTGGGGAAATCGTAGGAGCAGCACACCCAGAGTGCAATGGGTGAGCCTTGCCCTGGTAGAAGCACCTTCCTGATCATAGTATCTCACTTGGCAGGTAAGTAGGAGTTGGGCTTGAGCTGGGGAGGGTCGCTGCTCGGGCACCCCCCTGTCAAGTGAAGGAGATCCAACTGAGGCAGCACAAGGAAACTCTCAAAAAAAGAACAAGGCTAGAGGAAGATCTGAGACAAAGAAATCTGACTTTTACCAGAGCTGACCAGAGGAAAGCACAAACACAGTCCCCCACTACCACAAATAATGCAGTCGAGTTTCCCACATTTGGGGAAATCACAGGGGTCAGCATACCCAGAATGCAATGAATGAACCTCACCCTGGGAGAACAATCTTCATGACCATGGTATCTCCTATGCAAAATAAGTATGATTTGGGATAGGGCTGGGGAGGGCCGCTGCTCAGGCACATCTCTTTCAAGTAAAGGAGATTCAACTGAGGCAGCACAAGGGTACTCTCATCTGGGGACAACAACTGCAGGGAGAACACATATTTTCAGATGAACATGGGAGAGCTGAAGGCTGCCTAATACTGAAGCACCCCAAACAACAAACCAAATGCAACAACTAGTACAAGCATTCCTGGGGGAAGGTCTGCAGAAGACGGATTTGCATACGGTGATGTCATCCAAGCAGTGGGCCAAAGTTGGCTGGAACCCTCATCTGCATATGAAAAGAGAAAAGGGGTATGCAGGGCATGGCGGCCTTTTGCGGCGCTTGGATGACCCTTAGTTCGCATTAAACACCTCCACCCTCCGTCGGTGTGGGGCTCATGTTGGCTATGCCCCAGCCCCTGAAGCATTCAAGCTGATTTCTTGCAGCAGCTGGGCACTGTAACAGCTCCAGAGCTGCTCTGAAAGGCAAGTAAAAGGGTGTGGGCCCTGCAGCACTACCTGTAGTTTGCATTGTGCGTTGGAAGGCACAAAGTAAGCAGACAGGAGAAGTCAGGAGAGTGCACAAGGGCATAGAAGGCAGCGGCTCAAGAAAAGAGAAGTGGAAACAGACAGCAAACTAGGCTGGAGAGAGACCTGAGACAAAGAGATCTGAATTATACGAGTAGCCGACTAGAGGAAACACAAATTATGCAGTCAAGTGTCCCACATTTGGGGAAATCGTAGGAGCAGCACACCCAGAGTGCAATGGGTGAGCCTTGCCCTGGGAGAAGCACCTTCCTGATCATAGTATCTCACCTGGCAGGTAAGTAGGAGTTGGGCTAGAGATGAGGAGGGTCGCTGCTCGGGCACCCCCCTGTCAAGTGAAGTTCTGCAGAAGACGGATTTGCATACGGTGATGTCATCCAAGCAGTGGGTCAAAGTTGGCTTCAACCCTCATCTGCATATGAAAAGAGAAAAGGGGCGTGCAGGGCATGGCGGCCTTTTGCGGTGCTTGGATGACCCCTAGTTCGCATTAAACACCTCCACCCTCCTTTGGTGTGGGGCTCATGTTGGCCATGCCCCATCCCCTGAAGATGAACATGGGAGGGCAGAAGGCTGCCTAATACTGAAGCACCCCCAAACAACAAACCAAATGCAACAACTAGTGCAAGCATTCCTGGGGGAAGGCCTGCCGCAGATGGATTTGCATATGGTGATGTCATCCAAGCAGTGGGTCAAAGTTGGCTTCAACCCTCGTCTGCATATGAAAAGAGAAAAGGGGCGTGCAGGGCATGGTGGCCTTTTGCGGCGCTTGGCTGACCCCTAGTTTGCATTAAACACCTCCACCCTCCTTTGGTGTGGGGCTCATGTTGGCTATGCCCCAGCCCCTGAAGCATTCAAGCTAATTTCTTGCAGCAGCTGGGCACTGTAACAGCTCCAGAGCTGCTCTGTAAGGCAAGTAAAAGGGTGTGGGCCCTGCAGCACTACCTGTAGTTTGCATTGTGCATTGGAAGGCACAAAGTAAGCAGACGGGAGGAGAAGTCAGGATAGTGCACAAGGGTATAGAAGGGAGCGGCTGAAGAAAAGAGAAGTGGAAACAGACAGCAAACTAGGCTGGAGAGAGACCTGAGACAAAGAGATCTGAATTATACGAGAGCCGACGAGGGGAAACACAAATTATGCAGTCAAGTTTCCCACATTTGGGGAAATCGCAGGAGCAGCACACCCAGAGTGCAATGGTTGAGCCTTGCCCTGGGAGAAGCACCTTCATGATCATAGTATCTCACCTGGCAGGTAAGTAGGAGTTGGGCTAGAGCTGGGGAGGGTCGCTGCTCGGGTTCCCCCCTGTGAAGTGAAGGAGATCCAACTGAGGCAGCACCAGGGAACTCTCGAAAGAAGAACAAGGCTAGAGGAAGATCTGAGACAAAGAAATCTGACTTTTACCAGAGCTGACCAGAGGAAAGCACAAACACAGTCCCCCACTACCACAAATAATGCAGTCGAGTTTCCCACATTTGGGAAAATCACAGGGGTCAGCATACCCAGAATGCAATGAATGAACCTCACCCTGGGAGAACAATCTTCATGACCATGGTATCTCCTATGCAAAATAAGTATGATTTGGGATAGGGCTGGTGAGGGCAGCTGCTCAGGCACATCTCTGTCAAGTAAAGGAGATTCAACTGAGGCAGCACAAGTGAACTCTCATCTGGGGACAACAACTGCAGGGAGACCACATCTTTTCAGATGAACATGGGAGGGCGGAAGGCTGCCTAATACTGAAGCACCATCAAATATCAAACCATATGCAACAACTAGTACAAGCACTCCTGGGGGAAGGTCTGCAGCAGACGGATTTGCATACGGTGATGTTATCCAAGCAGTGGGCCAAAGTTGACTGGAACCCTCATCTGCATATGAAAAGAGAAAAGGGGCATGCAGGGCATGGCGGCCTTTTGCAGTGCTTGGATGACCCCTAGTTCGCATTAAACACCTCCCCCCTCCTTTGGTGTGGGGCTCATGTTGGCCATGCCCCATCCCCTGAAGCATTCAAGCTGATTTCTTGCAGCAGCTGGGCACTGTAACAGCTCCAGAGCTGCTCTGTAAGGCAAGTAAAAGGGTGTGGGCCCTGCAGCACTACCTGTAGTTTGCATTGTGCATTGGAAGGCACAAAGTAAGCAGACGGGAGGAGAAGTCAGGATAGTGCACAAGGGTATAGAAGGGAGCGGCTGAAGAAAAGAGAAGTGGAAACAGACAGCAAACTAGGCTGGAGAGAGACCTGAGACAAATAGATCTGAATTATACGAGAGCCGACCAGGGGAAACACAAATTATGCAGTCAAGTTTCCCACATTTGGGGAAATCGCAGGGGCAGCACACCCAGAGTGCAATGGGTGAGCCTTGCCCTGGGAGAAGCACCTTCATGATCATAGTATCTCACCTGGCAGGTAAGTAGGAGTTGGGCTAGAGCTGGGGAGGGTCGCTGCTCGGGTACCCCCCTGTCAAGTGAAGGAGATCCAACTGAGGCAGCACAATGGAACTCTCGAAAGAAGAACAAGGCTAGAGGAAAATCTGAGACAAAGAAATCTGACTTTTACCAGAGCTGACCAGAGGAAAGCACAAACACAGTCCCCCACTACCACAAATAATGCAGTCAAGTTTCCCACATTTGGGGAAATCACAGGGGTCAGCATACCCAAAATGCAATGAATGAACCTCACCCTGGGAGAACAATCTTCATGACCATGGTATCTCCTATGCAAAATAAGTATGATTTGGAATAGGGCTGGGGAGGGCCGCTGCTCATGCACATCTCTGTCAAGTAAAGGAGATTCAACTGAGGCAGCACAAGGGAACTCTCATCTGGGGACAACAACTGCAGGGAGAACACATATTTTCAGATGAACATGGGAGGGCAGAAGGCTGCCTAATACTGAAGCACCCCCAAACAACAAACCAAATGCAACAACTAGTGCAAGCATTCCTGGGGGAAGTTCTGCAGAAGACGGATTTGCATACGGTGATGTCATCCAAGCAGTGGGTCAAAGTTGGCTTCAACCCTCATCTGCATTTGAAAAGAGAAAAGGGGCGTGCAGGGCATGGCGGCCTTTTGCGGTGCTTGGATGACCCCTAGTTCGCATTAAACACCTCCACCCTCCTTTGGTGTGGGGCTCATGTTGGCCATGCCCCATCCCCTGAAGCATTCAAGCTGATTTCTTGCAGCAGCTGGGCACTGTAACAGCTCCAGAGCTGCTCTGTAAGGCAAGTAAAAGGGTGTGGGCCCTGCAGCACTACCTGTAGTTTGCATTGTGCATTGGAAGGCACAAAGTAAGCAGACGGGAGGAGAAGTCAGGATAGTGCACAAGGGTATAGAAGGGAGCGGCTGAAGAAAAGAGAAGTGGAAACAGACAGCAAACTAGGCTGGAGAGAGACCTGAGACAAATAGATCTGAATTATACGAGAGCCGACCAGGGGAAACACAAATTATGCAGTCAAGTTTCCCACATTTGGGGAAATCGCAGGGGCAGCACACCCAGAGTGCAATGGGTGAGCCTTGCCCTGGGAGAAGCACCTTCATGATCATAGTATCTCACCTGGCAGGTAAGTAGGAGTTGGGCTAGAGCTGGGGAGGGTCGCTGCTCGGGTACCCCCCTGTCAAGTGAAGGAGATCCAACTGAGGCAGCACAATGGAACTCTCGAAAGAAGAACAAGGCTAGAGGAAAATCTGAGACAAAGAAATCTGACTTTTACCAGAGCTGACCAGAGGAAAGCACAAACACAGTCCCCCACTACCACAAATAATGCAGTCGAGTTTCCCACATTTGGGGAAATCACAGGGGTCAGCATACCCAAAATGCAATGAATGAACCTCACCCTGGGAGAACAATCTTCATGACCATGGTATCTCCTATGCAAAATAAGTATGATTTGGAATAGGGCTGGGGAGGGCCGCTGCTCATGCACATCTCTGTCAAGTAAAGGAGATTCAACTGAGGCAGCACAAGGGAACTCTCATCTG
>NW_026969804.1:0-26333 GCF_028390025.1 Pseudophryne corroboree
CAATCCCCGCTGCTGCTCCGGAGCTTGGTGGCATCTGTCATGCTGTCTCCCGGCCTGGGCTGACTCAGTATGGGGTGGATGTGCAGCAGAGACACGGACATTGGGTGGGTAGCTGGGCTCCGGGGCGGAGTTTCCTGTGCCTGGGCTGGGACCCCTGTGTGCAGAGCCGGGAATACAGCCTATGGGGGTGTGCGGGTCATTCTTCCATCGTCCGCAAGGCCAGCGCCGGGCAGGGGGCTGCAGCTGGATGATGTCTGACTCATACGCCAGCCTGTGCCCTGTCCCTGGTGCTGTGTATGTGAGCACAGAGCAGCAGCTGTAGGGGTGACCCTGTGTGATAGGGACATGCCTGGCCCTGCCTGTGTCCCCCTCCTGTCCCTGCTGTTAGGGGCTAACCACTTGTACTGCACAACTTGAGGGGTTTCCCTGGTGCCCTGTCTCTGCCTTTCCCTATAGCAGCCAGCCTGCCTGCCTGCCTGTGCCATACACATGTTAGCGCTGTAAACCATGTCATGTGCATGCTGCCTCCTGTATGTGCTGCAGCTACTACAGGTTCTGTAAGTCTCATTCATTGTTCTCCAGGAAAAATCTGTGAAGTAGAATGCAAGGCGTGAGCTGCGCATCCGCAAGCTATTCCTCAATATCCTTTGGGTAGATGCTAGAACCAAGTGGGCTAAAGGACCTCTGATGTCAGGGGGAGGAGCAAGGTTGGCCGGATAGTACTTTCACTATCCACGCCAACAACTACTCCCTTTAGTAGCACGGCGGTGAGCAGAGTGAGCCACGGAGCCCAAAGCGCAGCGAGCCCACAAGGGTACATTTCAGGTACCATATTCTGGCCTTGCTCCTTCCCCTGGTAACATCAGAGGTCCTTTCCCCAACTTGGTTTTAGCCATAACCAAATACCTGTTTCTCTTTCGTCCTAGATGATGCTGGGGACTCCATAATGACCATGGGGATAGACGGGCTCCGCAGGAGACATGGGCACTAAAAAAGAACTTTAGGTATGGGCGTGCACTGGCTCCTCCCTCTATGCCCCTCCTCCAGACCTCAGTTTGATACTATGCCCAGAGGAGACTGGGTGCATTACAGGGAGCTCTCCTGAGTTTCCTGAAAGAAAGTATTTTAGTTAAGTTTTTTATTTTCAGGGAGCCTGCTGGCAACAGGCTCCCTGCATCGTGGGACTGAGGGGAGAGAAGCAGACCTACTTAAATGCTAGGCTCTGCTTCTTAGGCTACTGGACACCGTTAGCTCCAGAGGGAGTCGGAATGCAGGTCTCACCCTCGCCGTTCGTCCCGGAGCCGCGCCGCCGTCCTCCTCACAGAGCCGGAAGATAGAAGCCGGGTGAGTATGTGAAGATAGAAGACTTCAGAGGCGGCAGAAGACTTTGGTTCTTCACTGAGGTAACGCTGCGCACCATTGCTCCCACACAACACACACACAGCAGGCACTGTAAGGGTGCAGGGCGCAGGGGGGGCGCCCTGGGCAGCAATTAAACCTCCAATCTGGCTGAAATATAGATATATAGGCTCTATACTATATATATATATATATATATATATATATATAAGAGATCCCCCGCCAGTTTTGAAAGATTTTAGCGGGACCGAAGCCCGCCGCTGAGGGGGCGGAGCTTGATCCTCAGCACTCACCGGTGCCATTTTCTCCACAGCACACCGCTGAGAGAAAGCACCCCGGACTCTCCCCTGCTGAACACGGTGAATGAGGGTTTGAAAGGAGGGGGGGGGGGCACATAATTTGGCGCAGTGTAATAATGAAAAGCGCTATCTGGGTAAAGATAATTGTTTTTCCCCGATTCACTGGCGCTGGGTGTGTGCTGGCATTCTCTCTCTCTGGCTCTCCAAAGGGCCTTGTGGGGGAACTGTCTTCAGATAAGAGAATTCCCTGAGTGTGTGGTGTGTCGGTACGCGTGTGTCGGCATGTCTGAGGTAGAAGGCTCTCCTAGGGAGGAGGTGGAGCAAATGTGTGGTGTCTCCGTCGGCAGCGCCGACACCTGACTGGTTGGATATGTGGAATGTTTTAAGTGCTAATGTGAATTTATTGCACAAAAGGTTGGACAAAGCTGAGTCCAGGGAGTGTACAGGGAGTCAAGCCCTGCCTGCCACTACGTCGCAGGGACCTTCTGGGTCTCAAAAGCGCCCACTATCCCAAAAGGTAGACACTGATTCCGACACGGATTCTGACTCTAGTGTCGACTACGATAATGCAAAGTTACAGCCAAAATTGGCTAAAAGTATTCAATATATGATTATTGCAATAAAGGATGTGTTGCATATCACAGATGAACCCTCTGTCCCTGACACGAGGGTGCACATGTATAAGGAAAAGAGACCTGAGGTAAACTTTCCCCCATCTCATGAGCTGAATGAGTTATTTGAAAAGGCTTGGGAATCTCCAGACAAGAAACTGCAGATTCCCAAAAGGATTCTTATGGCGTATCCTTTCCCAAATACGGACAGGATACGGTGGGAATCCTCCCCAATGGTGGAAAAAGCGTGACACCGATTATCCAAAAAGGTAGCGCTACCATCTCAAGATACGGCAACCCTCAGGGATCCTGCTGATCGCAAGCAGGAGACTACCTTGAAGTCCATTTATACACATTCTGGTACCTTACTCAAACCGGCGATAGCGTCGGCCGTCGGCTTGGGTTTGTAGCGCTGTAGCAGCATGGACAGATACCTTATCGGCAGAATTGAGACTCTGGATAAGGATACCATTTTATTGACCCTGGGTCATATTAAAGATGTTGTCTTCTATATGAGAGATGCTCAAAGAGACATTGGCCTACTGGGTTCTAGAGTCAACGCTATGGCGATTTCTGCTAGACGAGTCCTATGGACCCGACAATGGACGGGTGATGCCGACTCGAAGAGGCATATGGAGGTTTACCTTACAAGGGTGAGGAATTGTTTGGGAAGTCTCTCGGACCTAGTTTCCACAGCCACGGCAGGTAAATCAACTTTTTTGCCTTATGTTTCTCACAGCCTAAGAAAGCGCCACATTATCAGATGCAGTCCTTTCGGTCGCATAAAAACAAGAGAGTACGGGGATCGTCCTTTCTTGCCAGAGGTAAGGGCAGGGGGAAAAAGCTGCCATCCACAGCTAGTTCCCAGAGCAGAAGTCCTCCCCGGCCTCTCCAAAATCCACCGCATGGCGCTGGGGCTCCGCTGAGGGAATCCGCCCCAAGTGGGGGCACGTCTTCGACTTTTCAGCCGCATCTGGGTTCACTCACAGGTGGATCCCTGGGCAATAGAAATTGTTTCCCAGGGTTACAAGCTGGAATTCGAAGAGGTGCCTCCTCGCCGCTTTTGAAGTCGGCCCTACCAGCTTCTCTCCCAGAGAGGGAGATCGTTTTAAATGCAATTCAAAAATTGTGTCTACAACAAGTGGTGGTCAAAGTTCCCCTGCTGCAACAAGGGATGGGGTATTACTCAACCCTGTTTGTAGTCCCGAAACCGGACGGTTCGGTCAGACCCATTTTAAATTTAAAATCCTTAAACCTACACTTAAAAAGGTTCAAGTTCAAGATGGAATCGCTCAGAGCGGTCATCGCCATCCTGGAAGGGGGGATTATATGGTGTCCTTGGACATAAAGGATGCATACCTTCATGTTCCCATATGGACAAAGCGTTGACACGTTTATCCAAAAAGGTAGCGCTACCATCTCAAGATACGGCAACCCTCAGGGATCCTGCTAACCTCATCAGGCATACCTGAGATTTGCGGTACAGGATTGTCATTACCAATTTCAGACATTGCCGTTTGGGCTTTCCACGGCCCCGAGGATTTTCACCAAGGTAATGGCGGAAATGATGGTGCTCTTGTGCAAGGAGGGTGTCACAATTATCCCGTACTTGGACGATCTCCTGATAAAAGCACTCTCCTGGCCGAAGCCAGGGCTAGTAGCATGGTCACTTTCCATGTGAGATATTTCAAATCCACATTTTTTTAGTGGTTCAAACCAATGAGATTTGAGAAAGTCCAAAACAACATTGAGATCCCACGGTGCCACTGAGGCACCACAGGGGGCTGTATATGCAGTACTCCCTTAACAAAGGTCTGGACTTCAGGAACTGAAGCCAATTCTTTCTGGAAGAAAATCGACAGGGCCGAAATTTGAACCTTAATAGATCCCAATTTGAGACCCATAGACAATCCTGATTGCAGGAAATGTAGGAATCGACCCAGTTGAAATTCCTCCGTCGGAGCACTCCGATCCTCGCACCACGCAACATATTTTCGCCAAATGCGGTGATAATGTTGCGCGGTTACTTCCTTCCTTGCTTTAATCAAGTAGGAATGACTTCTTCCGGAATGCCTTTTCCTTTAGGATCCGGCGTTCAACCGCCATGCCGTCAAACGCAGCCGCGGTAAGTCTTGAAACAGACAGGGACCCTGCTGAAGCAGGTCCCTTCTCAGAGGTAGAGGCCACGGATCCTCCGTGATCATCTCTTGAAGTTCCGGGTACCAAGTCCTTCTTGGCCAATCCGGAGCCACTAGTATCGTTCTTACGCCTCTTTGCCGTATAATTCTCAATACTTTTGGTATGAGAGGCAGAGGAGGAAACACATACACCGACTGGTACACCCAAGGCGTTACCAGCGCGTCCACAGCTATTGCCTGCGGATCTCTTGACCTGGCGCAATACCTGTCCAGTTTTTTGTTGAGGCGAGACGCCATCATGTCCACCATTGGTCTTTCCCAACGGGTTACAAGCATGTGGAAAACTTCTGGATGAAGTCCCCACTCTCCCGGGTGAAGGTCGTGTCTGCTGAGGAAGTCTGCTTCCCAGTTGTCCACTCCCGGGATGAACACTGCTGACAGTGCTATCACATGATTCTCCGCCCAGCGAAGAATCCTTGCAGCTTCTGCCATTGCACTCCTGCTTCTTGTGCCACCCTGTCTGTTTACATGGGCGACTGCCGTGATGTTGTCCGACTGGATCAACACCGGTTTTCCTTGAAGCAGAGGTTCTGCCTGGCTTAGAGCATTGTAGATTGCTCTTAGTTCCAGAATGTTTATGTGAAGAGACGTTTCCAGGCTCGACCACACGCCCTGGAAGTTTCTTCCTTGTGTGACTGCTCCCCAGCCTCTCAGGCTGGCGTCCGTGGTCACCAGGATCCAATCCTGTATGCCGAATCTGCGGCCCTCCAATAGATGAGCACTCTGCAACCACCACAGAAGAGATACCCTTGTCCTTGGAGACAGGGTTATCCGCTGGTGCATCTGAAGATGCGACCCTGACCATTTGTCCAGCAGATCCCTCTGGACAACTCTTGCGTGGAATCTGCCGAATGGAATTGCTTCGTAAGAAGCCACCATTTTTCCCAGGACTCTTGTGCATTGATGTACAGACACCTTTCCTGGTTTTAGGAGGTTCCTGACAAGTTCGGATAACTCCTTGGCTTTTTCCTCCGGGAGAAAAACCTTTTTCTGAACCGTGTCCAGAATCATCCCTAAGAACAGCAGACGTGTTGTCGGAATTAACTGGGATTTTGGAATATTCAGAATCCACCCGTGCTGCTTTAGCACTTCTTGAGACAGTGCTAGTCCCATCTCTAGCTGTTCTCTGGACCTTGCCCTTATTAGGAGATCGTCCAAGTATGGGATAATTAATACGCCTTTTCTTCGAAGAAGAATCATCATCTCGGCCATTACCTTGGTAAAGACCCGAGGTGCCGTGGACAATCCAAACGGCAGCGTCTGAAACTGATAGTGACAGTTCTGTACGACGAACCTGAGGTACCCCTGGTGTGAGGGGTAAATTGGAACGTGGAGATACGCATCCTTGATGTCCAAGGATACCATAAAGTCCCCTTCTTCCAGGTTCGCTATCACCGCTCTGAGTGACTCCATCTTGAACTTTTTTATGTACAGGTTCAAGGATTTCAGATTTAGAATAGGTCTTACCGAGCCATCCGGCTTCGGTACCACAAATAGAGTGGAATAATACCCCTTTCCTTGTTGTAAAAGGGGTACCTTGACTATCACCTGCTGAGAGTACAGCTTGTGAATGGCTTCCAAGACCGTCACCCTGTCGGAGGGGGACGTTGGTAAAGCAGACTTCAGGAAACGGCGAGGTGGAGACGTCTTTTTCTGTTGGGGAGTGACTTGAGGTAAAAAGGTGGATTTCCCGGCTGTAGCCGTGGCCACCAAATCCGATAGACCAACACCAAATAACTCCTCCCCTTTATACGGCAAAACTTCCATATGCCGTTTTGAGTCCGCATCACCTGACCACTGTCGCGTCCATAAACTTCTTCTGGACGAAATGGACATAGCACTTACCCGTGATGCCAGTGTGCAAATATCCCTCTGTGCATCACGCATATAAAGAAACGCATCCTTTATTTGCTCTAAAGACAGTAAAACATTGTCCCTATCCAGGGTATCAATATTTTCAATCAGGGACTCTGACCAAGCTACCCCAGCACTGCACATCCAGGCTGTCGCTATAGCTGGTCGTAGTATAACACCTGTATGTGTGTATATACTTTTTTGGATATTTTCCATCCTCCTATCTGCTGGATCTTTAAGTGCGGCCGTCTCAGGAGAGGGTAACGCCACTTGTTTTGATAAGCGTGTGAGCGCCTTGTCCACCCTAGGAGGTGTTTCCCAGCGCGCCCTAACCTCTGGCGGGAAAGGGTATAAAGCCAATAACTTCTTTGAAATTAGCAGTTTTTTATCGGGGGCAACCCACGCTTCATCACACACCTCATTTAATTCATCTGATTCAGGAAAAACTATAGGTAGTTTTTTCACACCCCACATAATACCCTGTTTTGTGGTACCTGTAGTATCAGCAATATGTAACGCCTCCTTCATTGCCAAAATCATATAACGTGTGGCCCTACTGGAAAATACGGTTGATTCGTCACCGTCGCCACTGGAATCAGTGCCTGTGTCTGGGTCCGTGTCGACCGACTGAGGTAACGGGCGTTTTACAGCCCCTGACGGTGTTTGAGGCGCCTGGACAGGTGCTGATTGATTGTCCGGCCGTCTCATGTCGTCAAACGACTGCTTTAGCGTGTTGACACTATCCCGTAATTCCATAAATAAAGCCATCCATTCTGGTGTCGACTCCCTAGGGGGTGACATCCCCATATTTGGCAATTGCTCCGCCTCCACACCAATATCGTCCTCATACATGTCGACACACACGTACCGACACACAGCAGACACACAGGGAATGCTCTTAAAGAAGACAGGACCCCACTAGCCCTTTGGGGAGACAGAGGGAGAGTTTGCCAGCACACACCAAAAGCGCTATATATGACAGGGATAGCCTAATAATAAGTGCTCCCTATATAGCTGCTTTAATATATATAATTTTGCCACAATTTTGCCCCCCCTCTCTTGTTTTACCCTGTTTCTGTAGTGCAGTGCAGGGGAGAGCCTGGGAGCCTTCCTGACCAGCGGAGCTGTGTGAGGAAAATGGCGCTGTGTGCTGAGGAGATAGGCCCCGCCCCTTTTTCGGCGGGCTCGTCTCCCGCTCTTTAACGGATTCTGGCAGGGGTTAAATATCTCCATATAGCCCCCGGAGGCTATATGTGAGGTATTTTATGCCAAAAAATAGGTTTACATTGCTTCCCAGGGCGCCCCCCCCCCAGCGCCCTGCACCCTCAGTGACTGCCGTGTGAAGTGTGCTGAGAGCAATGGCGCACAGCTGCAGTGCTGTGCGCTACCTTAAGAAGACTGAGGAGTCTTCTGCCGCCGATTCTGGACCTTCTTCTCTTTTCAGCATCTGCAAGGGGGCCGGCGGCGAGGCTCCGGTGACCATCCAGGCTGTACCTGTGATCGTCCCTCTGGAGCTAATGTCCAGTAGCCAAAGAAGCCAATCCATCCTGCACGCAGGTGAGTTCACTTCTTCTCCCCTAAGTCCCTCGTTGCAGTGATCCTGTTGCCAGCAGGACTCACTGTAAAATAAAAAACCTAAGCTAAACTTTTCTAAGCAGCTCTTTAGGAGAGCCACCTAGATTGCACCCTTCTCGGACGGGCACAAAAACCTAACTGAGGCTTGGAGGAGGGTCATAGGGGGAGGAGCCAGTACACACCACCTGATCATAAAGCTTTACTTTTTGTGCCCTGTCTCCTGCGGAGCCGCTATTCCCCATGGTCCTTTCAGGAACCCCAGCATCCACTAGGACGATAGAGAAATGCATTTGGCATTGCTTATGTAACACAGTCCGGTTTACTGCAATTGCAAAATAAGTGGGAAAGGCAGAAAGTGCGCACTCCCCATAGCAGCATTACCTGTGCAGCATGCCACTAGCCTGTACTCAGGTGTGCAGTCACAGATGCACTACATCTACCATGCCCACCGTGTGCTCCTCGGTACACTGCCGGCACACACCGGCCATGTATGGCAAGGGCTCCCAATTACAGGCCCAGCATTGGCGCGGACAGCATCCAGGGCCTGCACCAGCAGCATGTAGCCATGCATAGCGCAAGAGGCCGCCGCAGGGTGTACACAGTATATAGCGGAATGGAGGAGACATAATTCCTGGGGGACACCCTCTCTCCAGCACACCACCCCGTATAAAAGGCAGCAGCGGAAATTCCGTGGTCTCCCGGCATGGTGGTGAGTGTGCCCTGAGAGAGAGTTACTGGCGCTGCGGGCCCCCAATCCCCGCTGCTGCTCCGGAGCTTGGTGGCATCTGTCATGCTGTCTCCCGGCCTGGGCTGACTCAGTATGGGGTGGATGTGCAGCAGAGACACGGACATTGGGTGGGTAGCTGGGCTCCGGGGCGGAGTTTCCTGTGCCTGGGCTGGGACCCCTGTGTGCAGAGCCGGGAATACAGCCTATGGGGGTGTGCGGGTCATTCTTCCATCGTCCGCAAGGCCAGCGCCGGGCAGGGGGCTGCAGCTGGATGATGTCTGACTCATACGCCAGCCTGTGCCCTGTCCCTGGTGCTGTGTATGTGAGCACAGAGCAGCAGCTGTAGGGGTGACCCTGTGTGATAGGGACATGCCTGGCCCTGCCTGTGTCCCCCTCCTGTCCCTGCTGTTAGGGGCTAACCACTTGTACTGCACAACTTGAGGGGTTTCCCTGGTGCCCTGTCTCTGCCTTTCCCTATAGCAGCCAGCCTGCCTGCCTGCCTGTGCCATACACATGTTAGCGCTGTAAACCATGTCATGTGCATGCTGCCTCCTGTATGTGCTGCAGCTACTACAGGTTCTGTAAGTCTCATTCATTGTTCTCCAGGAAAAATCTGTGAAGTAGAATGCAAGGCGTGAGCTGCGCATCCGCAAGCTATTCCTCAATATCCTTTGGGTAGATGCTAGAACCAAGTGGGCTAAAGGACCTCTGATGTCAGGGGGAGGAGCAAGGTTGGCCGGATAGTACTTTCACTATCCACGCCAACAACTACTCCCTTTAGTAGCACGGCGGTGAGCAGAGTGAGCCACGGAGCCCAAAGCGCAGCGAGCCCACAAGGGTACATTTCAGGTACCATATTCTGGCCTTGCTCCTTCCCCTGGTAACATCAGAGGTCCTTTCCCCAACTTGGTTTTAGCCATAACCAAATACCTGTTTCTCTTTCGTCCTAGATGATGCTGGGGACTCCATAATGACCATGGGGATAGACGGGCTCCGCAGGAGACATGGGCACTAAAAAAGAACTTTAGGTATGGGCGTGCACTGGCTCCTCCCTCTATGCCCCTCCTCCAGACCTCAGTTTGATACTATGCCCAGAGGAGACTGGGTGCATTACAGGGAGCTCTCCTGAGTTTCCTGAAAGAAAGTATTTTAGTTAAGTTTTTTATTTTCAGGGAGCCTGCTGGCAACAGGCTCCCTGCATCGTGGGACTGAGGGGAGAGAAGCAGACCTACTTAAATGCTAGGCTCTGCTTCTTAGGCTACTGGACACCGTTAGCTCCAGAGGGAGTCGGAATGCAGGTCTCACCCTCGCCGTTCGTCCCGGAGCCGCGCCGCCGTCCTCCTCACAGAGCCGGAAGATAGAAGCCGGGTGAGTATGTGAAGATAGAAGACTTCAGAGGCGGCAGAAGACTTTGGTTCTTCACTGAGGTAACGCTGCGCACCATTGCTCCCACACAACACACACACAGCAGGCACTGTAAGGGTGCAGGGCGCAGGGGGGGCGCCCTGGGCAGCAATTAAACCTCCAATCTGGCTGAAATATAGATATATAGGCTCTATACTATATATATATATATATATATATATATATAAGAGATCCCCCGCCAGTTTTGAAAGATTTTAGCGGGACCGAAGCCCGCCGCTGAGGGGGCGGAGCTTGATCCTCAGCACTCACCGGTGCCATTTTCTCCACAGCACACCGCTGAGAGAAAGCACCCCGGACTCTCCCCTGCTGAACACGGTGAATGAGGGTTTGAAAGGAGGGGGGGGGGCACATAATTTGGCGCAGTGTAATAATGAAAAGCGCTATCTGGGTAAAGATAATTGTTTTTCCCCGATTCACTGGCGCTGGGTGTGTGCTGGCATTCTCTCTCTCTGGCTCTCCAAAGGGCCTTGTGGGGGAACTGTCTTCAGATAAGAGAATTCCCTGAGTGTGTGGTGTGTCGGTACGCGTGTGTCGGCATGTCTGAGGTAGAAGGCTCTCCTAGGGAGGAGGTGGAGCAAATGTGTGGTGTCTCCGTCGGCAGCGCCGACACCTGACTGGTTGGATATGTGGAATGTTTTAAGTGCTAATGTGAATTTATTGCACAAAAGGTTGGACAAAGCTGAGTCCAGGGAGTGTACAGGGAGTCAAGCCCTGCCTGCCACTACGTCGCAGGGACCTTCTGGGTCTCAAAAGCGCCCACTATCCCAAAAGGTAGACACTGATTCCGACACGGATTCTGACTCTAGTGTCGACTACGATAATGCAAAGTTACAGCCAAAATTGGCTAAAAGTATTCAATATATGATTATTGCAATAAAGGATGTGTTGCATATCACAGATGAACCCTCTGTCCCTGACACGAGGGTGCACATGTATAAGGAAAAGAGACCTGAGGTAAACTTTCCCCCATCTCATGAGCTGAATGAGTTATTTGAAAAGGCTTGGGAATCTCCAGACAAGAAACTGCAGATTCCCAAAAGGATTCTTATGGCGTATCCTTTCCCAAATACGGACAGGATACGGTGGGAATCCTCCCCAATGGTGGAAAAAGCGTTGACACGATTATCCAAAAAGGTAGCGCTACCATCTCAAGATACGGCAACCCTCAGGGATCCTGCTGATCGCAAGCAGGAGACTACCTTGAAGTCCATTTATACACATTCTGGTACCTTACTCAAACCGGCGATAGCGTCGGCTTGGGTTTGTAGCGCTGTAGCAGCATGGACAGATACCTTATCGGCAGAAATTGAGACTCTGGATAAGGATACCATTTTATTGACCCTGGGTCATATTAAAGATGTTGTCTTCTATATGAGAGATGCTCAAAGAGACATTGGCCTACTGGGTTCTAGAGTCAACGCTATGGCGATTTCTGCTAGACGAGTCCTATGGACCCGACAATGGACGGGTGATGCCGACTCGAAGAGGCATATGGAGGTTTTACCTTACAAGGGTGAGGAATTGTTTGGGGAAGGTCTCTCGGACCTAGTTTCCACAGCCACGGCAGGTAAATCAACTTTTTTGCCTTATGTTTCCTCACAGCCTAAGAAAGCGCCACATTATCAGATGCAGTCCTTTCGGTCGCATAAAAACAAGAGAGTACGGGGATCGTCCTTTCTTGCCAGAGGTAAGGGCAGGGGGAAAAAGCTGCCATCCACAGCTAGTTCCCAGGAGCAGAAGTCCTCCCCGGCCTCTCCAAAATCCACCGCATGGCGCTGGGGCTCCGCTGAGGGAATCCGCCCCAAGTGGGGGCACGTCTTCGACTTTTCAGCCGCATCTGGGTTCACTCACAGGTGGATCCCTGGGCAATAGAAATTGTTTCCCAGGGTTACAAGCTGGAATTCGAAGAGGTGCCTCCTCGCCGCTTTTTGAAGTCGGCCCTACCAGCTTCTCTCCCAGAGAGGGAGATCGTTTTAAATGCAATTCAAAAATTGTGTCTACAACAAGTGGTGGTCAAAGTTCCCCTGCTGCAACAAGGGATGGGGTATTACTCAACCCTGTTTGTAGTCCCGAAACCGGACGGTTCGGTCAGACCCATTTTAAATTTAAAATCCTTAAACCTACACTTAAAAAGGTTCAAGTTCAAGATGGAATCGCTCAGAGCGGTCATCGCCATCCTGGAAGGGGGGGATTATATGGTGTCCTTGGACATAAAGGATGCATACCTTCATGTTCCCATATGGACAAAGCGTTGACACGTTTATCCAAAAAGGTAGCGCTACCATCTCAAGATACGGCAACCCTCAGGGATCCTGCTAACCTCATCAGGCATACCTGAGATTTGCGGTACAGGATTGTCATTACCAATTTCAGACATTGCCGTTTGGGCTTTCCACGGCCCCGAGGATTTTCACCAAGGTAATGGCGGAAATGATGGTGCTCTTGTGCAAGGAGGGTGTCACAATTATCCCGTACTTGGACGATCTCCTGATAAAAGCACTCTCCTGGCCGAAGCCAGGGCTAGTAGCATGGTCACTTTCCATGTGAGATATTTCAAATCCACATTTTTTTAGTGGTTCAAACCAATGAGATTTGAGAAAGTCCAAAACAACATTGAGATCCCACGGTGCCACTGGAGGCACCACAGGGGGCTGTATATGCAGTACTCCCTTAACAAAGGTCTGGACTTCAGGAACTGAAGCCAATTCTTTCTGGAAGAAAATCGACAGGGCCGAAATTTGAACCTTAATAGATCCCAATTTGAGACCCATAGACAATCCTGATTGCAGGAAATGTAGGAATCGACCCAGTTGAAATTCCTCCGTCGGAGCACTCCGATCCTCGCACCACGCAACATATTTTCGCCAAATGCGGTGATAATGTTGCGCGGTTACTTCCTTCCTTGCTTTAATCAAGGTAGGAATGACTTCTTCCGGAATGCCTTTTCCCTTTAGGATCCGGCGTTCAACCGCCATGCCGTCAAACGCAGCCGCGGTAAGTCTTGAAACAGACAGGGACCCTGCTGAAGCAGGTCCCTTCTCAGAGGTAGAGGCCACGGATCCTCCGTGATCATCTCTTGAAGTTCCGGGTACCAAGTCCTTCTTGGCCAATCCGGAGCCACTAGTATCGTTCTTACGCCTCTTTGCCGTATAATTCTCAATACTTTTGGTATGAGAGGCAGAGGAGGAAACACATACACCGACTGGTACACCCAAGGCGTTACCAGCGCGTCCACAGCTATTGCCTGCGGATCTCTTGACCTGGCGCAATACCTGTCCAGTTTTTTGTTGAGGCGAGACGCCATCATGTCCACCATTGGTCTTTCCCAACGGGTTACAAGCATGTGGAAAACTTCTGGATGAAGTCCCCACTCTCCCGGGTGAAGGTCGTGTCTGCTGAGGAAGTCTGCTTCCCAGTTGTCCACTCCCGGGATGAACACTGCTGACAGTGCTATCACATGATTCTCCGCCCAGCGAAGAATCCTTGCAGCTTCTGCCATTGCACTCCTGCTTCTTGTGCCACCCTGTCTGTTTACATGGGCGACTGCCGTGATGTTGTCCGACTGGATCAACACCGGTTTTCCTTGAAGCAGAGGTTCTGCCTGGCTTAGAGCATTGTAGATTGCTCTTAGTTCCAGAATGTTTATGTGAAGAGACGTTTCCAGGCTCGACCACACGCCCTGGAAGTTTCTTCCTTGTGTGACTGCTCCCCAGCCTCTCAGGCTGGCGTCCGTGGTCACCAGGATCCAATCCTGTATGCCGAATCTGCGGCCCTCCAATAGATGAGCACTCTGCAACCACCACAGAAGAGATACCCTTGTCCTTGGAGACAGGGTTATCCGCTGGTGCATCTGAAGATGCGACCCTGACCATTTGTCCAGCAGATCCCTCTGGACAACTCTTGCGTGGAATCTGCCGAATGGAATTGCTTCGTAAGAAGCCACCATTTTTCCCAGGACTCTTGTGCATTGATGTACAGACACCTTTCCTGGTTTTAGGAGGTTCCTGACAAGTTCGGATAACTCCTTGGCTTTTTCCTCCGGGAGAAAAACCTTTTTCTGAACCGTGTCCAGAATCATCCCTAAGAACAGCAGACGTGTTGTCGGAATTAACTGGGATTTTGGAATATTCAGAATCCACCCGTGCTGCTTTAGCACTTCTTGAGACAGTGCTAGTCCCATCTCTAGCTGTTCTCTGGACCTTGCCCTTATTAGGAGATCGTCCAAGTATGGGATAATTAATACGCCTTTTCTTCGAAGAAGAATCATCATCTCGGCCATTACCTTGGTAAAGACCCGAGGTGCCGTGGACAATCCAAACGGCAGCGTCTGAAACTGATAGTGACAGTTCTGTACGACGAACCTGAGGTACCCCTGGTGTGAGGGGTAAATTGGAACGTGGAGATACGCATCCTTGATGTCCAAGGATACCATAAAGTCCCCTTCTTCCAGGTTCGCTATCACCGCTCTGAGTGACTCCATCTTGAACTTTTTTATGTACAGGTTCAAGGATTTCAGATTTAGAATAGGTCTTACCGAGCCAACCGGCTTCGGTACCACAAATAGAGTGGAATAATACCCCTTTCCTTGTTGTAAAAGGGGTACCTTGACTATCACCTGCTGAGAGTACAGCTTGTGAATGGCTTCCAAGACCGTCACCCTGTCGGAGGGGGACGTTGGTAAAGCAGACTTCAGGAAACGGCGAGGTGGAGACGTCTTTTTCTGTTGGGGAGTGACTTGAGGTAAAAAGGTGGATTTCCCGGCTGTAGCCGTGGCCACCAAATCCGATAGACCAACACCAAATAACTCCTCCCCTTTATACGGCAAAACTTCCATATGCCGTTTTGAGTCCGCATCACCTGACCACTGTCGCGTCCATAAACTTCTTCTGGACGAAATGGACATAGCACTTACCCGTGATGCCAGTGTGCAAATATCCCTCTGTGCATCACGCATATAAAGAAACGCATCCTTTATTTGCTCTAAAGACAGTAAAACATTGTCCCTATCCAGGGTATCAATATTTTCAATCAGGGACTCTGACCAAGCTACCCCAGCACTGCACATCCAGGCTGTCGCTATAGCTGGTCGTAGTATAACACCTGTATGTGTGTATATACTTTTTTGGATATTTTCCATCCTCCTATCTGCTGGATCTTTAAGTGCGGCCGTCTCAGGAGAGGGTAACGCCACTTGTTTTGATAAGCGTGTGAGCGCCTTGTCCACCCTAGGAGGTGTTTCCCAGCGCGCCCTAACCTCTGGCGGGAAAGGGTATAAAGCCAATAACTTCTTTGAAATTAGCAGTTTTTTATCGGGGGCAACCCACGCTTCATCACACACCTCATTTAATTCATCTGATTCAGGAAAAACTATAGGTAGTTTTTTCACACCCCACATAATACCCTGTTTTGTGGTACCTGTAGTATCAGCAATATGTAACGCCTCCTTCATTGCCAAAATCATATAACGTGTGGCCCTACTGGAAAATACGGTTGATTCGTCACCGTCGCCACTGGAATCAGTGCCTGTGTCTGGGTCCGTGTCGACCGACTGAGGTAACGGGCGTTTTACAGCCCCTGACGGTGTTTGAGGCGCCTGGACAGGTGCTGATTGATTGTCCGGCCGTCTCATGTCGTCAAACGACTGCTTTAGCGTGTTGACACTATCCCGTAATTCCATAAATAAAGCCATCCATTCTGGTGTCGACTCCCTAGGGGGTGACATCCCCATATTTGGCAATTGCTCCGCCTCCACACCAATATCGTCCTCATACATGTCGACACACACGTACCGACACACAGCAGACACACAGGGAATGCTCTTAAAGAAGACAGGACCCCACTAGCCCTTTGGGGAGACAGAGGGAGAGTTTGCCAGCACACACCAAAAGCGCTATATATGACAGGGATAGCCTAATAATAAGTGCTCCCTATATAGCTGCTTTAATATATATAATTTTGCCACAATTTTGCCCCCCCTCTCTTGTTTTACCCTGTTTCTGTAGTGCAGTGCAGGGGAGAGCCTGGGAGCCTTCCTGACCAGCGGAGCTGTGTGAGGAAAATGGCGCTGTGTGCTGAGGAGATAGGCCCCGCCCCTTTTTCGGCGGGCTCGTCTCCCGCTCTTTAACGGATTCTGGCAGGGGTTAAATATCTCCATATAGCCCCCGGAGGCTATATGTGAGGTATTTTATGCCAAAAAATAGGTTTACATTGCTTCCCAGGGCGCCCCCCCCCCAGCGCCCTGCACCCTCAGTGACTGCCGTGTGAAGTGTGCTGAGAGCAATGGCGCACAGCTGCAGTGCTGTGCGCTACCTTAAGAAGACTGAGGAGTCTTCTGCCGCCGATTCTGGACCTTCTTCTCTTTTCAGCATCTGCAAGGGGGCCGGCGGCGAGGCTCCGGTGACCATCCAGGCTGTACCTGTGATCGTCCTTCTGGAGCTAATGTCCAGTAGCCAAAGAAGCCAATCCATCCTGCACGCAGGTGAGTTCACTTCTTCTCCCCTAAGTCCCTCGTTGCAGTGATCCTGTTGCCAGCAGGACTCACTGTAAAATAAAAAACCTAAGCTAAACTTTTCTAAGCAGCTCTTTAGGAGAGCCACCTAGATTGCACCCTTCTCGGACGGGCACAAAAACCTAACTGAGGCTTGGAGGAGGGTCATAGGGGGAGGAGCCAGTACACACCACCTGATCATAAAGCTTTACTTTTTGTGCCCTGTCTCCTGCGGAGCCGCTATTCCCCATGGTCCTTTCAGGAACCCCAGCATCCACTAGGACGATAGAGAAATGCATTTGGCATTGCTTATGTAACACAGTCCGGTTTACTGCAATTGCAAAATAAGTGGGAAAGGCAGAAAGTGCGCACTCCCCATAGCAGCATTACCTGTGCAGCATGCCACTAGCCTGTACTCAGGTGTGCAGTCACAGATGCACTACATCTACCATGCCCACCGTGTGCTCTTCGGTACACTGCCGGCACACACCGGCCATGTATGGCAAGGGCTCCCAATTACAGGCCCAGCATTGGCGCGGACAGCATCCAGGGCCTGCACCAGCAGCATGTAGCCATGCATAGCGCAAGAGGCCGCCGCAGGGTGTACACAGTATATAGCGGAATGGAGGAGACATAATTCCTGGGGGACACCCTCTCTCCAGCACACCACCCCGTATAAAAGGCAGCAGCGGAAATTCCGTGGTCTCCCGGCATGGTGGTGAGTGTGCCCTGAGAGAGAGTTACTGGCGCTGCGGGCCCCCAATCCCCGCTGCTGCTCCGGAGCTTGGTGGCATCTGTCATGCTGTCTCCCGGCCTGGGCTGACTCAGTATGGGGTGGATGTGCAGCAGAGACACGGACATTGGGTGGGTAGCTGGGCTCCGGGGCGGAGTTTCCTGTGCCTGGGCTGGGACCCCTGTGTGCAGAGCCGGGAATACAGCCTATGGGGGTGTGCGGGTCATTCTTCCATCGTCCGCAAGGCCAGCGCCGGGCAGGGGGCTGCAGCTGGATGATGTCTGACTCATACGCCAGCCTGTGCCCTGTCCCTGGTGCTGTGTATGTGAGCACAGAGCAGCAGCTGTAGGGGTGACCCTGTGTGATAGGGACATGCCTGGCCCTGCCTGTGTCCCCCTCCTGTCCCTGCTGTTAGGGGCTAACCACTTGTACTGCACAACTTGAGGGGTTTCCCTGGTGCCCTGTCTCTGCCTTTCCCTATAGCAGCCAGCCTGCCTGCCTGCCTGTGCCATACACATGTTAGCGCTGTAAACCATGTCATGTGCATGCTGCCTCCTGTATGTGCTGCAGCTACTACAGGTTCTGTAAGTCTCATTCATTGTTCTCCAGGAAAAATCTGTGAAGTAGAATGCAAGGCGTGAGCTGCGCATCCGCAAGCTATTCCTCAATATCCTTTGGGTAGATGCTAGAACCAAGTGGGCTAAAGGACCTCTGATGTCAGGGGGAGGAGCAAGGTTGGCCGGATAGTACTTTCACTATCCACGCCAACAACTACTCCCTTTAGTAGCACGGCGGTGAGCAGAGTGAGCCACGGAGCCCAAAGCGCAGCGAGCCCACAAGGGTACATTTCAGGTACCATATTCTGGCCTTGCTCCTTCCCCTGGTAACATCAGAGGTCCTTTCCCCAACTTGGTTTTAGCCATAACCAAATACCTGTTTCTCTTTCGTCCTAGATGATGCTGGGGACTCCATAATGACCATGGGGATAGACGGGCTCCGCAGGAGACATGGGCACTAAAAAAGAACTTTAGGTATGGGCGTGCACTGGCTCCTCCCTCTATGCCCCTCCTCCAGACCTCAGTTTGATACTATGCCCAGAGGAGACTGGGTGCATTACAGGGAGCTCTCCTGAGTTTCCTGAAAGAAAGTATTTTAGTTAAGTTTTTTATTTTCAGGGAGCCTGCTGGCAACAGGCTCCCTGCATCGTGGGACTGAGGGGAGAGAAGCAGACCTACTTAAATGCTAGGCTCTGCTTCTTAGGCTACTGGACACCGTTAGCTCCAGAGGGAGTCGGAATGCAGGTCTCACCCTCGCCGTTCGTCCCGGAGCCGCGCCGCCGTCCTCCTCACAGAGCCGGAAGATAGAAGCCGGGTGAGTATGTGAAGATAGAAGACTTCAGAGGCGGCAGAAGACTTTGGTTCTTCACTGAGGTAACGCTGCGCACCATTGCTCCCACACAACACACACACAGCAGGCACTGTAAGGGTGCAGGGCGCAGGGGGGGCGCCCTGGGCAGCAATTAAACCTCCAATCTGGCTGAAATATAGATATATAGGCTCTATACTATATATATATATATATATATATATATATATAAGAGATCCCCCGCCAGTTTTGAAAGATTTTAGCGGGACCGAAGCCCGCCGCTGAGGGGGCGGAGCTTGATCCTCAGCACTCACCGGTGCCATTTTCTCCACAGCACACCGCTGAGAGAAAGCACCCCGGACTCTCCCCTGCTGAACACGGTGAATGAGGGTTTGAAAGGAGGGGGGGGGGGCACATAATTTGGCGCAGTGTAATAATGAAAAGCGCTATCTGGGTAAAGATAATTGTTTTTCCCCGATTCACTGGCGCTGGGTGTGTGCTGGCATTCTCTCTCTCTGGCTCTCCAAAGGGCCTTGTGGGGGAACTGTCTTCAGATAAGAGAATTCCCTGAGTGTGTGGTGTGTCGGTACGCGTGTGTCGGCATGTCTGAGGTAGAAGGCTCTCCTAGGGAGGAGGTGGAGCAAATGTGTGGTGTCTCCGTCGGCAGCGCCGACACCTGACTGGTTGGATATGTGGAATGTTTTAAGTGCTAATGTGAATTTATTGCACAAAAGGTTGGACAAAGCTGAGTCCAGGGAGTGTACAGGGAGTCAAGCCCTGCCTGCCACTACGTCGCAGGGACCTTCTGGGTCTCAAAAGCGCCCACTATCCCAAAAGGTAGACACTGATTCCGACACGGATTCTGACTCTAGTGTCGACTACGATAATGCAAAGTTACAGCCAAAATTGGCTAAAAGTATTCAATATATGATTATTGCAATAAAGGATGTGTTGCATATCACAGATGAACCCTCTGTCCCTGACACGAGGGTGCACATGTATAAGGAAAAGAGACCTGAGGTAAACTTTCCCCCATCTCATGAGCTGAATGAGTTATTTGAAAAGGCTTGGGAATCTCCAGACAAGAAACTGCAGATTCCCAAAAGGATTCTTATGGCGTATCCTTTCCCAAATACGGACAGGATACGGTGGGAATCCTCCCCAATGGTGGAAAAAGCGTTGACACGATTATCCAAAAAGGTAGCGCTACCATCTCAAGATACGGCAACCCTCAGGGATCCTGCTGATCGCAAGCAGGAGACTACCTTGAAGTCCATTTATACACATTCTGGTACCTTACTCAAACCGGCGATAGCGTCGGCTTGGGTTTGTAGCGCTGTAGCAGCATGGACAGATACCTTATCGGCAGAAATTGAGACTCTGGATAAGGATACCATTTTATTGACCCTGGGTCATATTAAAGATGTTGTCTTCTATATGAGAGATGCTCAAAGAGACATTGGCCTACTGGGTTCTAGAGTCAACGCTATGGCGATTTCTGCTAGACGAGTCCTATGGACCCGACAATGGACGGGTGATGCCGACTCGAAGAGGCATATGGAGGTTTTACCTTACAAGGGTGAGGAATTGTTTGGGGAAGGTCTCTCGGACCTAGTTTCCACAGCCACGGCAGGTAAATCAACTTTTTTGCCTTATGTTTCCTCACAGCCTAAGAAAGCGCCACATTATCAGATGCAGTCCTTTCGGTCGCATAAAAACAAGAGAGTACGGGGATCGTCCTTTCTTGCCAGAGGTAAGGGCAGGGGGAAAAAGCTGCCATCCACAGCTAGTTCCCAGGAGCAGAAGTCCTCCCCGGCCTCTCCAAAATCCACCGCATGGCGCTGGGGCTCCGCTGAGGGAATCCGCCCCAAGTGGGGGCACGTCTTCGACTTTTCAGCCGCATCTGGGTTCACTCACAGGTGGATCCCTGGGCAATAGAAATTGTTTCCCAGGGTTACAAGCTGGAATTCGAAGAGGTGCCTCCTCGCCGCTTTTTGAAGTCGGCCCTACCAGCTTCTCTCCCAGAGAGGGAGATCGTTTTAAATGCAATTCAAAAATTGTGTCTACAACAAGTGGTGGTCAAAGTTCCCCTGCTGCAACAAGGGATGGGGTATTACTCAACCCTGTTTGTAGTCCCGAAACCGGACGGTTCGGTCAGACCCATTTTAAATTTAAAATCCTTAAACCTACACTTAAAAAGGTTCAAGTTCAAGATGGAATCGCTCAGAGCGGTCATCGCCATCCTGGAAGGGGGGGATTATATGGTGTCCTTGGACATAAAGGATGCATACCTTCATGTTCCCATATGGACAAAGCGTTGACACGTTTATCCAAAAAGGTAGCGCTACCATCTCAAGATACGGCAACCCTCAGGGATCCTGCTAACCTCATCAGGCATACCTGAGATTTGCGGTACAGGATTGTCATTACCAATTTCAGACATTGCCGTTTGGGCTTTCCACGGCCCCGAGGATTTTCACCAAGGTAATGGCGGAAATGATGGTGCTCTTGTGCAAGGAGGGTGTCACAATTATCCCGTACTTGGACGATCTCCTGATAAAAGCACTCTCCTGGCCGAAGCCAGGGCTAGTAGCATGGTCACTTTCCATGTGAGATATTTCAAATCCACATTTTTTTAGTGGTTCAAACCAATGAGATTTGAGAAAGTCCAAAACAACATTGAGATCCCACGGTGCCACTGGAGGCACCACAGGGGGCTGTATATGCAGTACTCCCTTAACAAAGGTCTGGACTTCAGGAACTGAAGCCAATTCTTTCTGGAAGAAAATCGACAGGGCCGAAATTTGAACCTTAATAGATCCCAATTTGAGACCCATAGACAATCCTGATTGCAGGAAATGTAGGAATCGACCCAGTTGAAATTCCTCCGTCGGAGCACTCCGATCCTCGCACCACGCAACATATTTTCGCCAAATGCGGTGATAATGTTGCGCGGTTACTTCCTTCCTTGCTTTAATCAAGGTAGGAATGACTTCTTCCGGAATGCCTTTTCCCTTTAGGATCCGGCGTTCAACCGCCATGCCGTCAAACGCAGCCGCGGTAAGTCTTGAAACAGACAGGGACCCTGCTGAAGCAGGTCCCTTCTCAGAGGTAGAGGCCACGGATCCTCCGTGATCATCTCTTGAAGTTCCGGGTACCAAGTCCTTCTTGGCCAATCCGGAGCCACTAGTATCGTTCTTACGCCTCTTTGCCGTATAATTCTCAATACTTTTGGTATGAGAGGCAGAGGAGGAAACACATACACCGACTGGTACACCCAAGGCGTTACCAGCGCGTCCACAGCTATTGCCTGCGGATCTCTTGACCTGGCGCAATACCTGTCCAGTTTTTTGTTGAGGCGAGACGCCATCATGTCCACCATTGGTCTTTCCCAACGGGTTACAAGCATGTGGAAAACTTCTGGATGAAGTCCCCACTCTCCCGGGTGAAGGTCGTGTCTGCTGAGGAAGTCTGCTTCCCAGTTGTCCACTCCCGGGATGAACACTGCTGACAGTGCTATCACATGATTCTCCGCCCAGCGAAGAATCCTTGCAGCTTCTGCCATTGCACTCCTGCTTCTTGTGCCACCCTGTCTGTTTACATGGGCGACTGCCGTGATGTTGTCCGACTGGATCAACACCGGTTTTCCTTGAAGCAGAGGTTCTGCCTGGCTTAGAGCATTGTAGATTGCTCTTAGTTCCAGAATGTTTATGTGAAGAGACGTTTCCAGGCTCGACCACACGCCCTGGAAGTTTCTTCCTTGTGTGACTGCTCCCCAGCCTCTCAGGCTGGCGTCCGTGGTCACCAGGATCCAATCCTGTATGCCGAATCTGCGGCCCTCCAATAGATGAGCACTCTGCAACCACCACAGAAGAGATACCCTTGTCCTTGGAGACAGGGTTATCCGCTGGTGCATCTGAAGATGCGACCCTGACCATTTGTCCAGCAGATCCCTCTGGACAACTCTTGCGTGGAATCTGCCGAATGGAATTGCTTCGTAAGAAGCCACCATTTTTCCCAGGACTCTTGTGCATTGATGTACAGACACCTTTCCTGGTTTTAGGAGGTTCCTGACAAGTTCGGATAACTCCTTGGCTTTTTCCTCCGGGAGAAAAACCTTTTTCTGAACCGTGTCCAGAATCATCCCTAAGAACAGCAGACGTGTTGTCGGAATTAACTGGGATTTTGGAATATTCAGAATCCACCCGTGCTGCTTTAGCACTTCTTGAGACAGTGCTAGTCCCATCTCTAGCTGTTCTCTGGACCTTGCCCTTATTAGGAGATCGTCCAAGTATGGGATAATTAATACGCCTTTTCTTCGAAGAAGAATCATCATCTCGGCCATTACCTTGGTAAAGACCCGAGGTGCCGTGGACAATCCAAACGGCAGCGTCTGAAACTGATAGTGACAGTTCTGTACGACGAACCTGAGGTACCCCTGGTGTGAGGGGTAAATTGGAACGTGGAGATACGCATCCTTGATGTCCAAGGATACCATAAAGTCCCCTTCTTCCAGGTTCGCTATCACCGCTCTGAGTGACTCCATCTTGAACTTTTTTATGTACAGGTTCAAGGATTTCAGATTTAGAATAGGTCTTACCGAGCCATCCGGCTTCGGTACCACAAATAGAGTGGAATAATACCCCTTTCCTTGTTGTAAAAGGGGTACCTTGACTATCACCTGCTGAGAGTACAGCTTGTGAATGGCTTCCAAGACCGTCACCCTGTCGGAGGGGGACGTTGGTAAAGCAGACTTCAGGAAACGGCGAGGTGGAGACGTCTTTTTCTGTTGGGGAGTGACTTGAGGTAAAAAGGTGGATTTCCCGGCTGTAGCCGTGGCCACCAAATCCGATAGACCAACACCAAATAACTCCTCCCCTTTATACGGCAAAACTTCCATATGCCGTTTTGAGTCCGCATCACCTGACCACTGTCGCGTCCATAAACTTCTTCTGGACGAAATGGACATAGCACTTACCCGTGATGCCAGTGTGCAAATATCCCTCTGTGCATCACGCATATAAAGAAACGCATCCTTTATTTGCTCTAAAGACAGTAAAACATTGTCCCTATCCAGGGTATCAATATTTTCAATCAGGGACTCTGACCAAGCTACCCCAGCACTGCACATCCAGGCTGTCGCTATAGCTGGTCGTAGTATAACACCTGTATGTGTGTATATACTTTTTTGGATATTTTCCATCCTCCTATCTGCTGGATCTTTAAGTGCGGCCGTCTCAGGAGAGGGTAACGCCACTTGTTTTGATAAGCGTGTGAGCGCCTTGTCCACCCTAGGAGGTGTTTCCCAGCGCGCCCTAACCTCTGGCGGGAAAGGGTATAAAGCCAATAACTTCTTTGAAATTAGCAGTTTTTTATCGGGGGCAACCCACGCTTCATCACACACCTCATTTAATTCATCTGATTCAGGAAAAACTATAGGTAGTTTTTTCACACCCCACATAATACCCTGTTTTGTGGTACCTGTAGTATCAGCAATATGTAACGCCTCCTTCATTGCCAAAATCATATAACGTGTGGCCCTACTGGAAAATACGGTTGATTCGTCACCGTCGCCACTGGAATCAGTGCCTGTGTCTGGGTCCGTGTCGACCGACTGAGGTAACGGGCGTTTTACAGCCCCTGACGGTGTTTGAGGCGCCTGGACAGGTGCTGATTGATTGTCCGGCCGTCTCATGTCGTCAAACGACTGCTTTAGCGTGTTGACACTATCCCGTAATTCCATAAATAAAGCCATCCATTCTGGTGTCGACTCCCTAGGGGGTGACATCCCCATATTTGGCAATTGCTCCGCCTCCACACCAATATCGTCCTCATACATGTCGACACACACGTACCGACACACAGCAGACACACAGGGAATGCTCTTAAAGAAGACAGGACCCCACTAGCCCTTTGGGGAGACAGAGGGAGAGTTTGCCAGCACACACCAAAAGCGCTATATATGACAGGGATAGCCTAATAATAAGTGCTCCCTATATAGCTGCTTTAATATATATAATTTTGCCACAATTTTGCCCCCCCTCTCTTGTTTTACCCTGTTTCTGTAGTGCAGTGCAGGGGAGAGCCTGGGAGCCTTCCTGACCAGCGGAGCTGTGTGAGGAAAATGGCGCTGTGTGCTGAGGAGATAGGCCCCGCCCCTTTTTCGGCGGGCTCGTCTCCCGCTCTTTAACGGATTCTGGCAGGGGTTAAATATCTCCATATAGCCCCCGGAGGCTATATGTGAGGTATTTTATGCCAAAAAATAGGTTTACATTGCTTCCCAGGGCGCCCCCCCCCCAGCGCCCTGCACCCTCAGTGACTGCCGTGTGAAGTGTGCTGAGAGCAATGGCGCACAGCTGCAGTGCTGTGCGCTACCTTAAGAAGACTGAGGAGTCTTCTGCCGCCGATTCTGGACCTTCTTCTCTTTTCAGCATCTGCAAGGGGGCCGGCGGCGAGGCTCCGGTGACCATCCAGGCTGTACCTGTGATCGTCCCTCTGGAGCTAATGTCCAGTAGCCAAAGAAGCCAATCCATCCTGCACGCAGGTGAGTTCACTTCTTCTCCCCTAAGTCCCTCGTTGCAGTGATCCTGTTGCCAGCAGGACTCACTGTAAAATAAAAAACCTAAGCTAAACTTTTCTAAGCAGCTCTTTAGGAGAGCCACCTAGATTGCACCCTTCTCGGACGGGCACAAAAACCTAACTGAGGCTTGGAGGAGGGTCATAGGGGGAGGAGCCAGTACACACCACCTGATCATAAAGCTTTACTTTTTGTGCCCTGTCTCCTGCGGAGCCGCTATTCCCCATGGTCCTTTCAGGAACCCCAGCATCCACTAGGACGATAGAGAAATGCATTTGGCATTGCTTATGTAACACAGTCCGGTTTACTGCAATTGCAAAATAAGTGGGAAAGGCAGAAAGTGCGCACTCCCCATAGCAGCATTACCTGTGCAGCATGCCACTAGCCTGTACTCAGGTGTGCAGTCACAGATGCACTACATCTACCATGCCCACCGTGTGCTCCTCGGTACACTGCCGGCACACACCGGCCATGTATGGCAAGGGCTCCCAATTACAGGCCCAGCATTGGCGCGGACAGCATCCAGGGCCTGCACCAGCAGCATGTAGCCATGCATAGCGCAAGAGGCCGCCGCAGGGTGTACACAGTATATAGCGGAATGGAGGAGACATAATTCCTGGGGGACACCCTCTCTCCAGCACACCACCCCGTATAAAAGGCAGCAGCGGAAATTCCGTGGTCTCCCGGCATGGTGGTGAGTGTGCCCTGAGAGAGAGTTACTGGCGCTGCGGGCCCCCAATCCCCGCTGCTGCTCCGGAGCTTGGTGGCATCTGTCATGCTGTCTCCCGGCCTGGGCTGACTCAGTATGGGGTGGATGTGCAGCAGAGACACGGACATTGGGTGGGTAGCTGGGCTCCGGGGCGGAGTTTCCTGTGCCTGGGCTGGGACCCCTGTGTGCAGAGCCGGGAATACAGCCTATGGGGGTGTGCGGGTCATTCTTCCATCGTCCGCAAGGCCAGCGCCGGGCAGGGGGCTGCAGCTGGATGATGTCTGACTCATACGCCAGCCTGTGCCCTGTCCCTGGTGCTGTGTATGTGAGCACAGAGCAGCAGCTGTAGGGGTGACCCTGTGTGATAGGGACATGCCTGGCCCTGCCTGTGTCCCCCTCCTGTCCCTGCTGTTA